>NW_024609838.1:14500747-14670967 GCF_016920785.2 Ixodes scapularis | reverse complement strand
CGTTTGATTCAGGTGACCTTTCATAGTCTAGGTATTGAACCGCTAGTGTTATTCGTAAATCTATGTCTACGTGAACATGGAGGTGGAGGCAGAGAGAGTGGATACCGACACATAAATCAATACGGATATTTTTATGATTACGTGTGTGCTTTGCATATCCATTTTTGACATTGCCCATCGGGAAATTTATGACTCTTCGAGGCTGGTATTACTTTTACCAGAAACTTAACCCGCATCCTCGTCCCGTCCCCTCAACCAGGCAAGCGTGCAAATGCGCGCGCTTATAAACAAGAAGCCGCTGCCGCTTTATGTGCTACTAAATTAAGTAAACCATCGATCTAAATTCGCCAGTGCTTATATACCTACATAGCGTGTGCGACACTCTTGCTTAAAGAATAGGTCGTCATTACGGTAATGAAACTCGACGGGCCAGCCCCGAATGAGAGCCTCTGCGATTTTAGGGAACTCGGGAGGGTGGTTAGGGGGATAAAGTGTGCGCGCTGTCGAAAAGTCTGGCCGGAATCTGGAATCGGGAGTGTCCGCGAGCTCCGTCGACCCGTTGACGTGACATTTCGTCGCCCGCCAGTTGGGGAAACGACGGGACTTTGGACTAATTGAAATCGATCCGTCCGCGCGAACCAGTGCCACCTACAAAGACAAGGCTTGCTCATGACGTCATCGTTAGTGGATTCCCGACCCGCTCCAAGGCACGCCGAAGCTCGGCGAAGCGGCAGACGCATCCGTTTTGGCACAGCCGCGTGGTTTCGTCTTGACTTGTGAGACGCTGCAAGCCACGCAAGCAGCTCTGCTGACGCCAACTAGGCGGCGCTATATGTGGGTCCACCAGTGATGACGTTTGGAGGGGGGGAGGCTCAGGCCTTGTCTTCTAGGTGCGAACGCTGCATCCCCTCATCCTATCCTTCCCTCAACTCTTCCTCTTCCTTACCTCCTCCACTTTCTGCCCTTGTCTCTTTCTTTCTCTCGCTGCCACCGTTTCTCCGACTGCGTTCTAGAATAGTCGAAGATGTTTGAAAGGTGTAACTAATCGACTTTGGCGGGCGAGAATCTGAACAGTGATAGATGAGATTGGTTTCTGTAGCTTGATGAAGGAACCCGCTCTTTGTGCCTCTGCCTCGAATTTGAGCACAAAGTGGGTTTTACGGCTGGGTTTCGTGAGAAAAGCGACACGTTATGCTCGAGTGTTAAGCCGGGGGTCCCACTGCTCATGCATCGTACAAAAAGACCGTCTGCAAACACGAATCACCGCACTATTCGTGGTTCGAATGCCGCGTGCCAAGTTTCCTCCTCAAACTCATTGTCCTGCGGCATTCGAAGCACGGATACGGATCTCGCGGTGACTCCAGTTCGAATCTGTACGCACACTGTCTTTTGTACGATGTATGGGCAGTGCTACCCCGGCATTACACTCTCGACCGACACGACGGACAAGGTCATATAGGCCAGGCACGTAGCCAGGATTTTGTTTCGGGGAGGGGAGGGGAGGGGAGGGGAGGGGAGGGGAGGGGAGGGGAGGGGAGGGAAGGGAAGGGAGGGAGGGAGGGAGGGAGGGAGGGAGGGAGGGGGAGAAGAGGAGGGGGGGGAGTCGGCACAGACCAATGAAGGATCATATAGCTAAAGGAACCTTTTACGGAAATACAATTTACGCAGACTCGCTGAGTAACTGTTCGAAGCGTACTTTACGTCGCATGTCAGTGAAGACAGGTGGGCGGAAAAAATACTCAAAAGCAATGTTGCGAGTGTAAAACTGTGATGCAATCGCCCAATTATGAACCGCACAAAAAATCTTAAAGGCTTTCGAACGCTGCTTTCTGCAAAGAAAGGCAAACGATAAGAAGGGGTTTACGTTTACGTGTTTTCGTAAGTTGGAATTCGTGTACTTGAAGATGAAAGCACCTTTCTTTCGGGAGGCAGAGTAGGCATCGAAACTCTAAATCCGCAGCTCACTTGGTGCCTCGAAGCTTGAACATAGGATAGAACGACGGTCATGGTGAGAGTGGAAGAGACATGCTGAATGCTCACTACTGGAACTTCTCGCGTTTTTTTGTAGCCGTGGATCGGCGAGATCGGGACCTCAGTAAAAATATTTAACAGCAGGAAAAAAAGTTTATATATATATAAAACTTTCCTACATAAGTACGAGGAGAACAAAAAGTTTTAAGAGGAAGACAGGATTTGACAAGAGGGACACCCTACCGAAGCGCCTTTCACACACTTGCAACCGAGGGACGGAGAGAGACAAGACCGATTCTTAAGCAGCTCTTGCGACGGCGAAGGAAGGACCTGCTCCGCAGTCCTCCGCCGTCGCAAGAGGCTTATAAACCGGTCTTGTCTCTTAGTCTTATCTGGTTGCAAGTGTGTGAACGGCGCTTAAAGGGGTGTCCAAACAGGACACTACAAAACGCACGACTCCGACAAATCGTGAAAATTGAAGCGGACGCTTCTATAGGAGCGTCCGCTTCAGTTTTACGATTTGTCGGAGTCGTGCATTTTGTAGTGTCCTGTTTGGACACCCCTTAAGACGACAAGGACGCAAGGTTCTTGCAACGTAACGAAGCTAAGCAAAGGAAACCGAAAGAATTCGCGGAAAACTTCCCAGCTTACGTGGTGGCTATTGTGAGTGTGGTGCTTCAAGGCGACACTAGGTTCGCTTGTAGGTTGAACTAGGGCTTCGGTGTTCGTCCCTGCTTGGACCAGAAAGTTGGAAACCTCAAGCCTCCATCACGGGAATAAGACGACATGCTTTCTTCGCCGTGTAACGAGCCGCAGTGACTACTGTTTTATTAAAAAAAAAAAAAAATGCCGCGAAAGAAAGCTTTTACTTCAACTTCGAACTTGCTCTCAGAGTGTTGCTTCTGTCTTTATTTACGCCCTTGCGCTTCTAAAATCTGTGCCAGGGCTGGGATCGGATAGCAGGAACTTTCCGGTGATGATCTTTCCAAGAGAAAACCAGCAGACGCGGCCCAACCGACCCCACAGTTCCAGTTTGGGGGTATCGGTGGCATGGGGCATTTTTATGGCTCTTCTAATCTTCTCTCACGCCACCCCAAATCCACTGCTCGAAGCTCAGAGTTTTCCTCTTCTTGCGAAAAAGCGACTGAAACGCAGCGTTTTAGCTTCGTGTAAGCGACCATTCTGTTGAAGCCTCTCTAGCTCTCCCGTCCGTTTTGTGTAAAAATTCCCGTTTTCTTTCATTGCCTTAGTTGTGTCCTCTTGTTTTTGTGCTAGGGGGTTAGCAAAGTCAAGTCCCCGCTCTCTGCCCCCCCCCCCCCCCCCCCCCCCTTTCTTTCGTGACGCGACTCCAAAGACATATTTTTATTATTTAGCTAGAAATATTGAAAGAAAAAAATAAAGAAAAATTATAACGAGTAATTTCAGTAATTCGTTACTGAAAAATTAATGGGATTACATTACAAATTACATTTTCAGAAAGTAACGGATTAATTACTAAATTACAAGAAAAGTAAATAATTGCAAGTAATCCCCTTACTTGTAACGGATTGTTTCCAAGTCCTGGACACGGCCGGCTGTACTCCTACTCCTCGCTAACCTTACGCTCTAAAAAAGCCTAGTCGGAGAAGAAATCGTAGAGGTTCTTCGGTTTGTCCATATTTCGCACCCTAAAAAAAGTTCTTTTATGCACCCCCTAAAAAGAGTTTTTCGTGAAAGACCTCCTTTCAACCTCCGTTTTTGATGCGAAAAAGTTCTTCAACACCCAGTTGCCTTTAGTGCGCCGGGGGGCGATGGTGTTTGAGGTGGAATCGTTCTTTACGAGCTGAAAGAGTTCTTGCGGTGTCGAAGGACCTTTCGAGGACGGATTATTTTTAGAGTGTAGGCAGATCCGATCACTTACGGCCGCTGGATGTCCGTGTTTTAGCAAGGGCTCTCAAAGAAAATGAATGTGTGCAATGCATGGGAGCGATGACTTTATTTTCACGTAGTGCTGAGATGCACTACTTGGTCAAAGGGGCAACCGAAATCCAAATGATGCCACTCTTCTCCATGGCCAAAAAAGATACCACAATGCAACGAGTGCAGTGTTTGCACGCAGGCATTTTTGAAGTAGTCGATTATTGAACCAAGTGAATCAAATCAGGCACAGCTCGGTTTCCACGGATGGATTCCCGGGTTGTAATATCCGATATGTTTCATATAGAGGCCTTAAATGATTGAAATGTCGTTCTTCGGATGTAGTAGACTGTGTACAGTTTGCCGCGTAAATTTTGTTTTTTGATGGCTGTAAATGTTTACGGGGTTTAAAAAGCGCGACAGGACAATGGGCAGAAAGGTAGACACAACGCAGCGCTGTGTCCTGTTGTCCTGTTGCGCTTTTTAACCATTATGAATTACGAACTCGCCCAACTCTCCACCTTCGTCGGTTTATGGGGTGTTTGTTTTGGAAGTGCTTGAGCGACCTTCTTTCTTTATATAAAAATTTCGCGAAAACTTTCCGCCAACTACGTTAAACTGGTGTGGTATTCGAGGTTCGCACCGTATAATTCAGTTGTCGACTTGATCATCAGTCGCTTAGTATCTTTTCATGCATAGCTTTCCCGTTTTCTTTTGATTTTATGCATATGTCACTTCTTCTTTCATCTTCTTCTTTTTTTTTTTTTTGTTCTACTTCAAACGAGCTGATGAATCGGGGTTTCTGGTTAGCCCAGGATCCAACTCCAAGTTTGAAAACAAGAACCACAATATGATGTACGCACGAACTCGCAGGCAGACAGCGAACCGAATCATTATCAGTTCGTTGCGGACCGGATGGACGGAGCAGTACACACGGGCCTGGACATCCGCTCCATTAACGACTCGCCCCGTGCGGCGCGCGCGTACATCTATACGCATGTATGTGTGGGAGGGGGCGTTATGCAGCGCGGCCGACGGCCGTGTTCCCAATTAGGGCCCAGCCTTCGGGCAGTGGTCGCTCGTTAGCGGTCGGCGTCTGTCCTGCGTTTTTCTTTTTTCTTTTTTTAATTCATCGCGTGTAAATCTATGCGCAGTTTTATCTTTGGCAAAAAGACGAACGAAAACCGGTCGTTTTTTTGTTTTGTTTTGTTTTTTATTGAGAGAGGGGCAGTACGCCAAAGGAAATTGTCGAAAACCGTAATCCTGATCGGCACGGCTCTTTTTTTTTTTTTTTTTGGTGAACCTTCGCGACACGAGGGCTAAAGTTAGGCTGATACGTTCACCGTGGGAAATGTTCTAAACACGACTATATATCAATTCAATTCAATTCATTTTATTAACTCCGAGGTGCCCATACAAGTTTCTGAAAAAGCAGGTAGGCTCATAGCGAGTTGGCTAGTTCGGGCTCATTAAAATAAGTCATCTGAGGCGTACGGTGAGCAACAAGGGTTATCAAGAGCCTGCTCATTACAGCAAGATAAAAGCAAGTTTTGCGCATTGTTAATCTTACAAGATTTGGTTGTCGGAAAAAGAAGCTATGGCGTTTAGCTTTTGAGCCGTGTACATCTTGATAAGATAACGTATATCTTATCTAAAAGGCACCTCTAGTTGTACCGTTATTCTCCCCATTAAGAGGACAATTCGTACTAATGATCCGCAAGGAGCTTGTATTTCTTTTATTATTTTTTTTTGTCCGCGGTTTTTCAGGTGAAAACGAATATAGATTGAAATAGTGCATAACAAAACAAAATAATGCATACATCAAGACTTATATGATCATAGCTGAGCCACACTACAATCGCGCCGTAAAAAAATGGTTAACATAATTCAAAATGCTCCCCCCCCCCCCCCCCCCACAGACACACACAAAAAAAAGTTTTTTTATTTATTTTTGTTTTGCAACAATAAATTACCCATTGCCGATTGCTCATTCTATGCCCAAATGCAGCGCTAGTGGTCCGAACCAGCTGCCAAAGTTTCATAATTAACTGATACCTATTATTCAAAAGTTATAATTGATTTTGTGAAATTTTCTATGGGGGAATAACGGCCGGTGGATGTTAGAACACTCGGTGCTGAGTGGCGCCATTTAGCGAAAACGGGCCAGAAACTTTTCCCCACTAAAATTTTTATAAAATAACATAACTTTTGAACGATATGACGCTTAGTGCCGTAACTTTGGTATCCGGTTCGGTCCGCCATAGCTCTACATTTGGACAAAAAATAAACGTACAGCAATGCGTTTTCATTTTTTTTTTTAGATTGTACTGTTTTTAGATTTACAACATAAGAAACGCTGAACCTGGCGAGTCCTGTTAATTTTGTTATTGCTCTGCAGCCATTCAGATTGCGTCAATGGCCGGTGAAAGCAGCGATCGAACAAGCAATCCTGAAACAAGAAGCTATCATAAGTCACGGCCTGCGTTTCTTTATTTTTTTTTTATTTTTTTATTTATTCATTTGTTGATACTGCCACTCCGTTAGAGCCAAAGCAGGAGCGAACGATTCGGGTACAATTCGCACGTTTTTCACTGAAAACACTATACAACAACATTGTGTGTACACAGGTCCTCATTTTACGCAATATATTGAGCTGCACACATCGAGAACCTCTGTTGTTCTTTTGTTCTTCAGAATTTTATAAAGCAGGATTGATTTATAACATTATTGCGCATATTTATAGATTGATACCTAGACGATACGCAATACAGCAGAACGACCGTTCCGCCTCAAAACAACTCAGCACCGAAAGGACAATATCTAGGAAATTTGAGGATGCAGATAATCGATGCCAAAAACGTCATTGGGTAGGTTCTCCTATATATATATAGTATGCGTAAAAGATGAACAAAAATATGGTTAAAATATTTTGTTCGAGCAGCAACAGGAGTCACCATCTTTGAATGATGTAATCGTTCAGAGCAGAAGGTTCTTGGTTTTAAGTATTTACGGCTATCATTTTTTATGAAGAATTTATTATAAATCTGAAAGAACAACTTAACGCGCTGGCATGACCTATTGATTAGGGGTTGTATATCTGCTGAAGTTCTGCATTGTGATCGACGTTTTATCCTAAGGCGAATGTAATCCATGCTGATGAACCGAAGCTTTATAATAAAACCAGGTGAAAGGAATAAATAAAAGATACAGACGACGTTTTATCCTGGGGCGAAGAATGCAATCCATAATTATCCATTTCTCGCTTCGTAGCGCTTCTGTGCGCCTATTTTGGACGTCCCTCGAGCGGTTTACGCCGGCGAAGTTGTCAGACCAGGCGAGGGGCAGCTTCTGGATGCGATTTATAGCTCGGAGGCCGCGAGGTATACGCCGAGGTGGTGGGTCACTCGAGCGTCGTGGGACTCGCCGAGGACGGAGGCAAACGGGGAAAGCGTGGACGTGGATTTGGAGGCTGTCTCAGTCAACGGGTCAAGCGTGCCACATCATGAGCGGCGTGGAGAGCAGCTCAGCGCATGTAGATCCATCGGTCATGTCGCTAATCGCGGATGAAGAAAGATATGGACGTGCCTCATTCTGAATGGACCTGTTTGTGTAGTTGTATGTTTTTGTGCGGCGCAGTCTCTTTGAATCTAGAGTATACAAAATAAACGCTTCAATAAAAAATAAATGAAGATAGTTCTGTCCCAGGCTCCCAGAGCTGAAGCGCCCGCATGCCTGATCATCGTGTGGGGATCGTCCACCGATCCTCGAGCCTTTGTTTGGAGCACGTCAGGCAACTTTGTTCTTCCTTGAACCCCGGGACTTGCTCCATGCTGGTGCCAACGTCTGGTGTAGGCATACAATGCCGGGCACTCAAGTAACAAATCCGGTATTGTCTCTTCGGCACCGCCGATGATGGTAGTGGTGATTTTGAGGCTATTTCTTCGAAATGGACGGCTACGACACAAGTTGTTCGTACCAATAGCCGATGATGATGATGGTGATGAGGATGCTGCTATTTTCTTTGGATCCGGCGGGCTTGAACGGTGTTCATGCCTAAGCCTGGGGTCGGTTTGCGTGTTTAATTAAAACTTGGGTTTGGGCGAGTTGGTTCGTACCAATGCCCCCAGAGGCTCATCATCCTCCGCCAGTCTTCTAACCTTCTTTCTGTGACCTCTGCAGGAGGTCTCTGTGGCCGTCTGGAGGTCGTCTGCACTTGTGGTACATGGCTGGTTGCTGGTGCACTTAGCCCACCCAACCCTTGCCTCGTTCCTTTGTGGTCCTTTTGCGTCAGTGGATCCCGACACCTCCACAAGCGCCAGTGGGCTTTGAGGGTCTGGGCCGTCGTCTCGTGTCCGGGTTGGCTGGAGCCCTGCACATTCTAGTACGATGTGTGCTACTGTGTCTTGTCGTGGGACCTGCACACCCGGCAGACGCTCGTGGTCACGGTCGGGTTCAAATGTCGTCTGTTGGGAAGCGTCCGTGGTGCCCCGGCTCGAGCCTCGAAGAGCAGACGACTGCTCGGACGGTTGTCGTGCAGTTTGGTCTCCGGTATGATGGTCTGCTTCTCGGCCACCTACGTACCCAGTGTGGGCTTGGATTGGCCGTCATTTAGCCACTGTTGCGTGTCCTGGTCGCGGATCCTTCTTTTGAGTTTCGGTGTTTACAAACCCACGACACAGCACGCGCGTTCCTGTCATTCTGGAAAGCGAGCGAAGCACGCGCCGTACGCGCCGAAAATGACACCGACCAAAAGTTTCTGTCTCGAACAGGGGGCCAGAATATTGCAGCAAAAGGGTGGGAGAAGTTGTTTTGGAAGTGTGCAAACTGTTTTCGAAGATAAAAAAAAAAAAAAAGAAACCTTGGAAAATAAATAATTTAATCAAAATTAAAAAAAAAAAGAAATTAAGAAAAGGACAAAAAAATGCTAAAAGCATTTTTTTTATTTAATAAAACCATGTAACTGCGAGGTCGCAGGCAAGGCGTACAGTTCAGTCATTCCCATGAGAGAGCATCAAGCACAAACTGAATTAAACAGCTTGATTTGGACGTGCCAAGCTGTTTCATACGATGTTTCTTTTCTTTCTTTTTTAACTTTTTTCCTGCCATTTTTTAGACAGTAATTAAACATGAATATTGCTCGTAGTAGGCGGCATAAATTAGCGAACGCCGCTTTCATGAGGTTTATCGATCCTCTTCGTGAAAACTCAATTTGTATGAAATGGTACGAGGCTCTTTTCATTGAATTCCTTTTAACGAAGCGCCGTTCTGCCTCGTCAGTGCGGGCCTCACGAAACGAACTTAAAGAAGAAAAAAAAAAAAAAAAAAGGACAGGCCGTCGTTAGGGCGCAAGGAATCTATTCAAGGCCGCGTTTATCTCTAATTTCGCCTAGTCCACACGAGCCAGCCGAATACGATGCATGCTTAGCGTACGCGATGCAATCAATGGGGAGTCCAATTGCACTCGCGTGACTTATTATATATGGTTTCGGTACACTGCTATAGGACCGCGTAAATCAGTGCCTCGACGCTGTCTGGTGTAATTGTTCACATGGTTTGTAAAAACAAAAAATAAAAAAGGGGGTCTTTATTACATTGGAGTCACGAGTGACGACTGACGAGTCCCCAAGTCTCGCGAGTGTTGGCGAAATGTCAGATTGACATAACGTTCTTCTGATTCGCACATTTCCGCGCAACTGGGTGAACTTATGTTTCCGCGTGTTTCAAATCGCTCGGCAATTTACAACGGGGATAAAATTACGTGTTATCTTTTGCGCTTTAAAGGTGCGGCGCTCTAAAGGTGCGGCCTCACTGATCGTACAACATACAGTGTGCAGAGAAGTGTGTGACGCGTGTTTCTCTTCCGGCCCCGTCACACTGGTCTTACAAAATCTGCCTGCCGACATGTAAGAAGCGTGCATGTGTGCAAATCAAACATGCGTCGGACATGCGTGAGGCATTTCCCCAGATAATTTGCCATCGTGTCCGCATTGAACACCGCGTTTGTGTGTGTGTTGTATAATTTCAGAAGCGAACGAAAATTTAAAAAAATTTTGTTTTAATTGTTTTTTTTTTTGTAGAAATATCCATGGAAAGACAGACTGCGATGTGACGCTGAGCATCGTCAAACGACATGGTCAGTGTCATATCGTAGACTGTTTTCTTTTATATGTACATATTTCTTTTATATCTCAACGCAGCCTATCCTTTTGCCGAGCTCCTTTTGTAGATTACAGCGATTGGCTATGATAAGTGCTTTGCTGGAAAGTAGACACTCAGGACTTCTTAGAGAGTATATCAATATCTCTCGTACAACCGGTCTCTGTCTGGGTCTCTCTGCAAGACATTGCCCATTTTTTAGGGTTATCTTCCTTTCCTGAGCAGATTATATCTGGGCTCTCATTAAACTCGCTTATAAAACACGGAGAGTCATCCATCGTAAAAGACAATTCGTCGTAATAATGTTGAAAAAAAAAAAAAAAACGAAAATAAATTTTAGCTTTCTATAGACATCGTGGACAGGTCATGGTATAGTACATCTATTTTTATATAGATATATTACTTATATATCAATACATATAGATTTATATTTGTTACCGCGATATATAGACTGCTTCGGACGGTATACGCGTCTTCCGGCGAGCCATCCCGGCGCCTATTTGTCTTCATTGACCCGCGTGACACTCGACGGAGCGTGGACGAGAGCGAAAGCGGAGCAGCCGGACATTCGATTGGAAGAGGGCGAGGGCGCTTCAAGCGGGAAGAGTGCTCGCTTATAAGCGGCACGCGCCGCGTCGCGTCTACAGCGTGGGCTGCAGCCTGCCCTAATTGCAGGCAGAAAGCCGCGTTGGCGCGCGCGCGCGCGATCAAGACCGATAAAGTTGCTTTGCAATTGAGTGCTTGCCTGATTGAGTGGCGAACACGCTCGGACCGTTCGAACGCGAAGAAAGGGAGAGGCCGGCAACGACCAATACCAGCTAGAAGACAAGGCCTGAACCTCTCTCCCGCAAACGTCATCACTAGTAGGTCCACGCCTAGTTCGAGGGAGCATCGCCGCCAGCTTGTCTTGCAGCGTCCCCGCCACGCTAGCAGGCGGTGACGGCGAGACGGACACGTCTACCGCTTTGCGGTGTCGAGCTCCAGCGTGTTCGCCCCTTGGGGCGCGGGGCCGGAGTCCACTAACGATGACGTCACGCGCAGGCCTTGTTTCTTCTGGGTAGTATTGCAACAACGCGCACCGTGAACGAGTCGCGGAGAATTCGTTTGCTCGGCGTGTACCTATCTCTCTACGACCGTTTTGCGTCGGATGAGTGGCTGCCGCCTTTGTTTGGACACGACTGTGAGCGTTCTGGCGTGGTGCGTCGAGTATACTATTGGTTCGTGTGTGTGTGTGCGCGTGTGTGTGTGTGTGTGTGTTTGTGTGTGTGTGAGCGTGTATGTGTGTGTGTGTTTAGTTTTTGTTTTAAGTTGTCAGCTGAAAAAAAGAAAAGAAAAAGAAGCGGTGCGTGAAGGAATAGCAAATATTGGGTTTCTCTTTCGAGATGTGTTCGGGTCCTGCAGCACGCAACGCGCGCCTGTGTTGAACAGTCGAGATGCGTTGGCTGATGTGATCTCCGTTCGGCTGTGTTTGTCCGAGAGAAAGCTGGACTGGATCGAAGCAATACGCCAACGATGGTTTCAAGAATGCATTGTGTTCGCTGTTCGAGCGTGTACAGATGACAGACGGTGGAAGCAATCGCAGAGCGATTGTTTTCTTGTCGTTTGTTTGATTTTTGCCCGGTAATCGGAAATGTTTCGCGCTGTTGTGTGACGTGAGCTGTGTGAGTCAGTTTTCCTCAGGCTGCTCTATAATCTTCCAGCTTACATCACTAATATAGCCTGTGGAAAATCAGAACTAAACAGGAATAGGCATGAACAGTTGCCGTCGGCTACTATCACTCACCTGGTTGACTACTCGAGGCTGAAGTAATCGAATATTAGTGGCAGAAGAGATCGCAAACAGACTTTTCTTTAAAGAGCTCTGTCTGGTACAATCATCGGTGGGAGGGATTGAAGGATGTTTATTCATTTTATTTGTTTATTTATTGCAAACTGTCGACTAATAGTTCTCAGGGTCTCGTCAACACACATCACGTTTTGTCTATGAAAGGCGTGGTGTGCTATAGCAGCGAGATAAGCCTCGTTCGCCATTGTTTAGGCTCTCTAATGAAGGTGAGGGAGCTCGCTCGCCCGTCTCTTTACTTCCTCCATTACTTAGTTAAGAGTCGAGCGCCCCGTATCGACGCCAACTAGGCTTCACATTCAATCTTCCCGCGGACGGTACGAACAGGTCGATTTGTAGACCGCGCTTGGCAGCCGCAACGCGCAGAGTGCTTTAAAACTTAAAAGCACTCCCCCATGACAAGTGCAGCGTTCTTTCGATTCGGACATCGCCCCCGTCCCGTTCCTCCCTCCTTCTCCCCCGTGTCGGCTCCCTCGATCCCGACGCCGATACCCGCACGCAGAAGAAGACTCGTGTCGTGCCTCCTATCAATCGTTCCGGCGACGGCCGCGTGACGTCGCGGCAAATGCATGTGGGGAACGTGAACGCGGTCGTCGTTGCCTCCTTTGAGGGTCCTCTCCCGTCCAGATCCGCCCTTGTTCAATACTACCAAGACGACAAGGCCTACGAATGACGTCATCGTTAGTGGATCCGCGACTGGCCCCGAAGTGCCACAGACGGCTCGACAAGATTAGGCCGCGAAGCGGCATGCGCGTGGCGTCGCCGCTCGCTAGCGTCACGCTTATTGTGAGAAGTTGCGAGACGCGCAGGGTGGCGACGACGTTGACGCGAGCTAGGTGGCGCTGCGTAGAGCCACTAGTGATGATGCTTGGGAGGGCAGAGGCGCAGGCCTTGTTCTTGTCCGTCTTTTTCCTTGCCTTGTCCGTCTTTTCCGGTCCGGTGCGTGACGTTTGAAAACGAAACACGTCGGCGGATTATGTTTGCAAGCGCTCTCGTGATTCCATCTTTTGCTTGTGCGTGTATTTTTGTCTCGTTACAAACGTGCGCGGACGGTCGTGCGGTATGAGCGTGTCGTACACGCCGGAAGCACCCGAAACGGCTACCGGGTCGCCTCGAATTTTTCAGTGCTTTCAGCGTGCCTCAGCCAACGCTCTTCTTTCTTTTCACTGTCTCCCTCCTCTCTCTCACTCTCTTAAAAAAAGGGGGAGAGAGAAGGTGATTACATTACCTGTGCATGTGGGACCCTGGCGAATCGGACTGCGCGTTTCTTCGACTATTCTGTCAACTTTGTAAAGACGGTGGCGGTGTGTATAATTTACGCATTTCTTTTTTTTTTATTCTTTTTTTTTCTTTTCGTCCTAACGCGTTATTTCACAGGCTCCTCTTTTTACAGTGTCTTAACGCCACTGCAGTGTCGTTTCTAACGATCTTTTCTTTTCTTTTTTCAACTTCCGACTTCCTCGTTGGAGTGTCTTCCAAAACGTGCGTTTTGAGGGAATATATACATATATATATTTTTCTTTTGTCAGTTTGTCTGAATTTTGCGGTGAAGGTGTTGTTTTCTACGCGGACGTAATTTTGTTTTTCGCCGTCTTTGCGGAGTATAGGGGGGGGGGGGGGGGGGGGGGGAGGGGGGATGCTTTCTAAACGACTCACGAAATACATTGGTCGCAAACGTGATTCGCATTTTGTCCAGCTCCTTCGTCAGTTCTGAAGACGGAACTTGAGTTACGGGGGTACGCAGTTATTGGAAATTTCCACATGTGCTCGACATTGTGCGTTGCCTCGCCACTCCCGTCCCTGTCTGCTTTTGTTGTTGTTTTCCTACCGGTTAATAGAATTTTTTTTTAGAGTGAGTTTCCGTTCTTTCTGTTGGTGTCAGATGTCGCTGCTCACAGCCTTTCGCAACTGCCATGAAATTGGGCGGTGAGAAGAGACACCTATTGCGTGTTCCCTTCACACGTCAACAGCTACAGCGCGCAACAACGAGAGGTGGTGTGACAAATGTTGCGCGGTGCAAGCTGGGCCTGTAATTGAAACGAAGCCGAGCTGCGCATCGGGAAATTTCAATTCGTTTCCACCGTTGCGTAGACGGTGGAAACGAATATATATATATATACATATAATAAACATGCACACTCGCTATAGTAAACCGAAATCGAGATAGTGCAGGCGCTGCGACTGGGGCAGTCGCAGCGCCTTTTCTATATCAATTTCGAGGCGAATAGTTGATTATCTGTTAGTAACCACCATAAATTTAGATACCGAAGCCATATTTTTAAAGTCTTAACTTTTCCGTTTCAGGAACGAGCGGTGCATCCCCCTGTACCGGAGTCAGCGCCTTATCGAGGTAAGCCTTGTTTTTAAAAACAATTTTTCGTTGCACTCTATCGACACTTGTCGTTTCCGTGCATGGGGCGAAGCAAAGAAACAAACAAATATTTTGTATATACGCGAACTGTTGTATACACGTATAAATTTGTTACTATGTAGCATTCTCGGTCCGGTCATAATAATGACGCTTTGAGACACAAACGCGGCGGCATTAAAGAGACTCTGGGTGGCCCGCACCTTTGCGCAGAGCAACAACGAAAAGGTTGTTTCCTATTGTCTCGTGTCTGGTCGTGATTCTGTGAGAAAACGGAGCCACGGCGCTCCCAGCGGAGCGGAAAGTGGATCAGACTAGGCACACAATTACAAATCTGAGATTGTATACGGTTGTTTATACTGCGAAAAGTAGTCCATCTAGAGGTGACGACTCGCATCCCGTCGTGTACGTACTAGCATATATAGAAGTGACGCCGTACCTTATCGTAAATTTGCTTCCAGTAATGTACGACAGCTAGACTGGGGTTGTTGACGTCGTGCGTCACGTGGTAGTGAGTCACACCGTTTAGCCAGCAGCAGTATGAGCAAAACGTTTTTGAGCCTGCTTCGTTTCGGCGCGAAGCATGCTGAGTTGTAACCCATTTCTCTAATCAAACGTAAAAAAAAAAAAAAAAAAATAAAGAAACGTACATTCGGATGCTCTTGGAAGTATCACAATATAAATCTTCGATACTCGTAAGAGTATCCGTCGAGGGACTGAGAGAGAGGAGGAAACGAGAGAGCGCGGGCACAGCAGAACTCCGAGCCCTGATTGGAACGATTAGGGGGTAGACCTAAAGCTAGCTTTAGGTCTACCCCCTACTGCCTTTGTCTGCACTGCACTTGTCGAACGCGTTGGAAGGTGGAACGCTGGCGTCAGGCGTTTGACTCTGGCATTCGGATGCGTTCGACGAATGCAGTGGAGACAAAGGCACCTAGCTTGAGGTCTACCCTCTGATCATTCCAATCAGAACTTGGCCGTCTGCCGTGCCCGCGCTCTCTCTTTCCTCCTCTCTCTCTCTCTCAGTTTCTCGGCACACTGGAATTCTAGACTGCGATGCTCTGTAGACCTTTCGGACTACATGGGCTAACGGGACAACCATACGGCCTCGCAGGCTATGGTGCGATAGGTCGCGATATTAATAGATGCGTTTTCACCACCCCCATCTTTCTGACTTATCTCCGTTTCATATTGAAGGGAAGCTCGGTTCAAATGTTCAACCAAAATAAATGACCGATATCGATTTACGGAAGGGTAAATACGAACACCGACAAAATATTTCACTAATGGGTAACCGCGATCCAGCCTAAAACCGATATTAAAATCACTATCACCGGCTTCTCAGCGGGCATACGGCGGGTTGGTTGTCTGTCGGGCAACCTTTTGCCCCAATGTTACGTTCGTACTCGAAAAGGTTGCTTTTGTTTGTACTGCCACCTCTTTCGCCGTGCTTTTCTGCTTCGTTTTCAAGCATCCCAGCGGACGATTTCTGCTTGTTACGTTATGCTGGCCGCCGTCGTTTGCAAGGGCTACTCAGCGACGGTGCACGAAGATTATTGACTCCCTGCTCGCTTAAGCGTGTCGTGGTGCCGAAGTGCAAGGAACCCGAGGGATTGGCATCGTTGTGCAATGCCGAGCACGCCTTGCTGTGCTGCGCGTTGCGCAAGCAACTCGCTGCGCAAGCCGGACGTGCGTTTTCACCAGTTCGCTGATAATTCGAAATTGAGGAACGTGTGTGGGTCAACGCTGTTCGTCAAAGAGATTTCCGAAAGCCGTGGACTCCGAAACCTTCACCGGCTGCCGTAGCTGAGTTCTTTCCTGCCCTGCACGAGGTTACGATAAGCTTGCACGACGTTTCTGAAACGTGCTTTGCACACCACCAAGATTGTAGGTTTTTTTTTTGTTTTTTGTTTGTTTTTTTTTTTCAGAAGAAAAGGGCGAAGGGGAGGGGGGGGTCAGTTCTGAGCCTTCGCTGCAAACACCGCTGTCAATTATGGCGCCCAGTGAATACCACCTATTTATCGCGCGACAATCGGCAGGCAATGTGAATTGATATATGCTATAATGTTTTGATATCTACGAAGCAAAGCAGTGAAATAGCCATAGCATTTTACCTGACTGATCGGAACTGCTCTTGCGACTAGGCCAGGTTAGGGTGCCTCAATGTCCTTCTGTGTAGGGTAATGCCACCCTTTGTAGTACCCGATGCCGACAGCACGCGCTCAGGGGGAAAATAGAAAGAAATCGACGAAAGCAAAACGTCGCTATGTAGGGTGCCTAGATGTCTGTCTGTCTCAGGGTGAAGACATCCATTGTTGTCCGGAATGTGCCAGCGCGTGGCGCTCTCGCGCACTCGGTGCGTGACTTGGGCGGTAAGATGGCGTCTATGCATCAGCCAAAGCTACGCGCTCGAGCTGAGTAACACCGGATTGCGCGCACTTCAAAATGCATAAAAAAACGATTGGGCGGAAAAATGGCTGCGATGTCACCACTCAAGCAAAAGCGCGCGTGTGTATGAAGGCACTCTATCCCTATTCGCGACTCCAGCAAAACGGACGCCGCCAAGCGGGAAAACCGGGAACCAGCCGGTCCAGGTCGCTCCGCGCCCCTCCGCGTCTCTGGTGGCTTTCGCGGAGACGTGTTGTCGGCGCGGTGGCGAACAATGTAATTTGACGAAGGTCCGAATATTTCTTGAGTTTGCCTGACTGATCATTAGTGTGGTGAAGCCTCAGTAGATTGTTTTCTTCTATTACGTGTTTGAAGGCCCGTTTACTCCACAGCACACGGTCGCGTGCTTTCGATTTCTTGGATGGGGAGGAATCACGGAAAACTTTTTGATTTCTTGTCTGTCTCGAATCACATTCAAAGTGACGACTGCTTGGTGACTGATACTGGAGGGAACATCAATGTTGCAGTCAAGTGAATGGGAAGGTTCGATAGCTGCTTTTCTTGAGTTTGGTTGTGTTCGGTTAGCTTCAAGTTTGAGCCACCCACGCCGGTCGGCGCGTTGGCTATTCATCTTGGCTGCTTTTCGCCGAAAAAGTCTCTGGACCACACTGAAGGAGTTGGGCTGATTTCGCATTTACTTGATTCAGGAAAACTTGCTCACTGCAAATGATGAATGAGGGGAATTATCTGTTTTCAAAAGGTGGGAGACAAGTCTCGCAACGTTAGATGCTGTCACGGCATTTTGACCTATCGCGCCTCCAATATTTATATTACGAGGACGTCGAAGCCAGCAGCAATATACGTCTACAGTGGTCAGGTTGACCGGCCACAAAAAAATACTAATTTTCTCCGTTCAATGCAGAGAGGTTCTGCGCGGATCTTCAATGAAGACTCTCTTCAGTTTGTCCCCGTGCTGCCGGCTATAGAACCATTTGGCTAAGGTTAAGTAGTATGTCTCCGTCTGTCAAATATACTTTTATTTAGCAGCTCACCTAATAGCTAGTCAACTAAGCTCATCTTTTAACCCGAAGGATATACTAATATTGCTTTAGTGGGACCCCCCCCCCCCCCCCCCTTCCCCTATTGTACGTAATAAAATGCATAACCCGCTCGTCAAAATGACTTCTCGATTGCTACTAAAACCTGAATTGAAATACGAGCATCAGCTGCTTAGTGGGGCGCCGGCGGGTTAACATGGTCCTTGGCTCAACAAGCGGTTGCTTAATTTGCGTAATTTTCCTGCAGCCTGTGTTGTTGGCCGAGCAGACGACTGGAGCTGTTTCGTAAGGCGGATACGCACAAAAGCTCGATTTCGCGGACAGATAAGTTGCATGGTCGAGGCATGCGAGTTAGCTGAAAAGTTACTCTCTGTGGAATTCTATAATTCAGAATTCTGTAGTCATCGCCGCTTTCCTTAGATGATCAAAACTGATTAGTATATTACCGTCTCTCCGGAGCCCATAGTTTCGGTTTTGAACGAAATCTCCGAAACGAAAGTTTGACACGAAAAGAACAAAAAAACACCGGCAAAACAAAACTATGCTTTGCAAGTTTATCTGCACCGGCTACACTTAACCGTCTCAGTTCAAATACCTATAAAATTGGGCATTAAACAAAAGAAAATCTGTTAAATCGAACGCGCCACCTGTTCAGGCGGCCCGGCCGAGCCGCCGCGACCTGGACTCAGCCGCCATGTTTGTTTGGTGGGGGCGCCCCCTATAGGTCGCTGGAGTCGCGAATAGCACAGTCAGCGCCACAGACCCGTGCTGGGACACGCACCTTCACGCGCTTCTGAACAAAAAAGAAAAATGTGGGACATAATAGAGAGTGGGACATAATAGAGACTCCGATAACGATACCCGATACTTCGCCACCGCCTCCCTTGTGCATGCATAGTATCGTTATCGGGGCTATCGGAGGTATCGGAACGATCTACTAAAACTCTCCAGATGTTTCCACCCACGTTTTGCGGTACCGCGGTACGAGCTTTCCGTCACACGATGGAGCTGATCACCAGGGTTGCCGTCTTGTCGAGCCGATAGTTTCAGCGTCGCCGTAGGCCCCCGAATCCAAAGTTAGAGATACCTCCAAACCCACACGAGGCATATCGAACGCGTGTATACTTCGCATCCGTGCTAAGTACGGGCACTCGTGCTGTTCAACCATCATTCGAGGCAACATTGCTCGCGCGCACGTACTCCCGTGGCCTACAACATTGGCCGGCTTGTAACCGCCCGTTTTCTTTTTTTTTTTTTGTTTTTTTGTTTGTAAAAGACCGGGCGCGGCGTACTATAAACCCGGGAGAAAAGGAGCGCGGAGGGCAGCAACCCGGCTGCTTCCTTCCACGTCGGGGTCGCCGTCAAGTGGAGCGGGCTGTGTGTGGTGGGCGGCTTGCGGAAGGCAGCGTTTTGGAAGCTGCGCTCGTTTCCGTCAAGTGGTCTCGCCTGTTGTGTACAGTTGCCGGTAGCGTTCCGCAGCGCGCAGCGTAATGATAAGATTTGTGCCGTTGCCTAATCCTGCCTTTTATTTCGACCATGCGCTAACAAATTAGAAAGGGAGCTTGCTTTATGTTGGACGAAAGGCGACCTCGAACAGCTAAATCATCTGTGGAAACGGAAAAGAAAAACAGATATCCACGTCATGTGCAGCCTGGAAAGCGTTATTGTGTTCTATAGCTGGTGCAGGCCCGACCCGAACAGGTTGTTGGTCCCAGGTCAGAGGACTGTGTTTGTAGCTTTTCTACCCAAGGCACACGTGTCTCCTTTTTGGCTTCACCTCCCCGCAGGATGGAACAGGTGGAGACCTATAGGGCCTTCCCCTTCATACCACCTCCTCTTTTTATTGTAATTTGTTAAGCAATGTCACTACCAGCACCAATCAAAACAGCACAGCACAGACGCCCATGGAGGCAGACTAACTTCCGGCTGTCTAATCACACACTCAACAATTATTATTATTTTTTCCACAATATGTTTGCTTTGTTGTCTTGTAGCAATTAAAATCCATATTGATTTTGTTTTGTTTTTAGACAAAGGCAGCTGGCATTACGTCTACCCACAAATCATTCCAACCAGAGCTCAGTGCCTTGGAGGAACCACCGGGCACTCTCACCTCCTCCTCTCCCTCACTTTCTGACCGTATGCCTCGCACCTGCACGCGGTACAAAGTAACGGAAGAGAGCCCCCATTGAACCAGTGAGAATCCGGCGCCGGAATCTAGATCGGCCGTTCTGTTCCGCGGCGGCAGAAAACAATCCCGTCGGAGGGAGGGAGGGGAGGAGGAATCCTGTTTTCCTCTTTGACCCCTTAGCATCCGGACGCCGGCTGCGTAGCCCCGTGCTGCGTGCCGAGTAGGGGCCAGCGGGCCTCGCAGGAAGAGCACCGGGAAGAGCAGCCGCCATTTCCCTTCCTCCCAGCGGGGCGATTACGCCTGTTTCTTTCTCGGAGAAGAAGCCGTCCCTCGTCGGGCCATGATGCGTCCTCCTTCCTTCCTCCTCCTCCTCCTCCGAGGATGCCCAAGAACGAGACCGGTCAGCGGAGTAGGCATCTGGGTCGACGCCGCCGAAGACTTTCGCCTTCACGCGCCGGAGATTTCTCGCGGGGGACTCGTCCGGCCGGTTCGGATGATCGGCGGCTCCGCGCCGCTGAACGCCTCGCCGCCGCCGCCCGCCTGCTGTCTTCCCTCCAGAACGGCGCGAGAGTGCGCGAGGGGCCGATCGGGCGCCGTGGTAACGTGCCACCGTGCCGTAGTGCGCAGAGAGCCGAGTGCGAGCGCGCGTGTGCGCTTTATTTCGCAATCGTTTCGCGAATGGAGTAAGGTGTTCGGTAAGGACGCTGCTCACCCGCGTGCTCTGCTAATACCGCCTAGAAGCCATGGCGTGACGTTATGCGCTGTCGGGATGCTGACGCGAGCTATAGGCGGCGCTGCGTCGATCCACTAGTGATGACGTCAGCGGGGGTGAGGTGCGGGCCTCTCGTGGTATTGGTTCTGTGATCTGTTGCGGACGAGACGTAAGGTCCGCGCAGATGTGTTTGAGTACGTTACGCTGTGATAGGACCTCGAGCCACCTGAACATACGCATGCTTCGTATAAGGGGTATTTTCTGGACGCCATATTTGAGGGCGATGTTTAGAGCGCACGCTCGGAACGAGCTCACATGAATAGCCTGCTAAGAACGGCAGTCTCGATGGTGCGGAATCCACATTGCAACAGAACTGCGAAAGCTCGCCGTCAAATATGGACGCCAGCGAATATTCCCTGCAAAACGTGGCAACCAATTCGAGTAGTTTTGCACGCGACATACGAAGCGCGGATGTTCCGGTGGCTCGCGATCGTAACGGGACGTAAGCCCTTGTAACGTAGTGAAACGGTACTTTGCGAATGAAAAATTGTTCGTTTAGCCGAGCCCTCGTGCGAGGAAACCCCTCCCTAAAGATGCCGCTCGCTCGTGTAAACGCTGCAGAGAGCCCTCGCCGTAGTGGAGTACTGCGCCTTCGGTAGTCGTATACTTTTTTTTTTTTTTTCAAATGTGAGAGCTTTTTGTGTTTCGCCGCTTTTGATTAGACCGGTCTCACAGAGCGTTCGGCGCATGCACGCCGCCGCCGTAACTTTTGTTAGCAGGAGGCAGGCAGCAGTGCACGAGACGGCTCGCGCCGCTTCCTGCTCTGCACGCACAGAGCTCCAGACAGGTTGTCGCACGTGCAGAACGACTCAAGTTCCCTCGATGCATTGCGGCAGCGGCGGCGCAACCAAACTGGCTGGTGAAATCGGTCTTTTACGCAACTCGGAGCTTATTTTACTCGTTCACGAAGTTGCCATTTCGAAGATGCCATGGACGTCCATGATTCTCGCTGTCGGTTATTCTGGTGGCGCGGAACGGGAGTTTACTACGCTTCGTTTCAGCGCAAGCACGTACGGACGCCGGGACCAATCAAACGGTGTTGAAAGCGCTAGTCACTGGGCCTTGCCCGTACACGAATAGCTCAGCTGCGATAGAACACGTAGGGAAACATGACGCTGTTATGATTTGTCCATTCAGCTCGTAGCATTGGCCGTGGAAGTGCAAAGCGCAAAAATAATGGGACGGAGACACCAAGAGACGCATTATTCCTAGTGTGCAGGTGGTACAATCGCGGTCAGAGGCATCCGTCGTCCTTACAGTCGACTCCAAATGGAGTCAACTTAAAATTAGACACGGTCGAGGGTGGCGTTCTACTGGCGCGCTCTAGGCAGCAGGAAAGTTTTCAAAACAATGGGGGAAGGATCAGGTGCACCCTGGCGAGGAATCCCTTCTGAAGGATGACGCGAGTTTGAGGAAATGTCAGACTCCCCCCGAAGCGAACGCCGATCCGCGCAACGGACAGTGGGCGTCCAGTTGGTACCGCCTAGAAGGCAAGGCCTCAGCTTGACGTCATCGTTTGTGGATCCCCGACTCTCCCTAAGCAACAGACGACGCTACGCGCTCGGCGATGCTGACGCCACCAGTGATAAAATTTGCCGGGGAAAGGCCTAGGCCTCGTCGTCTAGGTCGTCCTGGTCCAGTCCGGGACGTGACGGCGAGGGCTCGGCTTTCGAGTTGAAGAGACGACGAGGCCGGGCTCTCCCTGAAGCATCGAACAGAAGTGAAAAAAAAAAAAAAAAAATGAGAAAACTAAATTGACGGACGATGTACGCTAGGAGGAAAGAGTCTCGAGCACTTGGACGCTTGCGGGGGAAGGTTGTTGCACGCGTCGAATCGCCAGGAGGAACTACCGCGCTCGTTGAGTGCCTTCTTCTTTGTAATGGTTCTCCTTTTTTTCAGTTCGCGTCAGCCGGCATTGCTGAAATATCTGGACGTGGCGAGCGATTGCCTCGGTTTTAACGGGGAAGTGACGAGCCGCCCATTTTTGTTTTATTTGCTGGGCCTTTTTATTTTTGTATTATAGCTGCGTCTTCGCCTTTCCTCGCTGTGCCAACCGGATTTCGAGGCTCGCGTCGTTACGTGGAAGGATTTCGCGTAGCTGTGTGCTACTGCTAGTGACGGTATCGTTTTCTGCGAGGAGTAACCACCCTTGCTTTTCCGAATTTCTCCGGGAAATTTCGGGTTGAGTAATATTTCGACTGCATTTTACGAACAGCTGCGAAAACAACGGAACGCGATAATTTTGTGGAAGGTATAGAAGTGCATCGTGCTTATATTTTGCTAATATCAGGGGATTGGTTCAGTTCACTCGAAGTAATTAACTAAATTCAGTGTTCACTCTTCTTTTGCATTATAATGTTAATTTTTTTACATCCGTGCTAATCATTTTCTTCATTATAGTCACTAAAAAAGACAGGGTATGGCGAGTGCCTTATCATAGTTCCACAGGCAATAGAGATTGCTGCGCTGGCCAATCATAACGCAGAAGTGTCTCTAGTGCGGTGACGGTCATTCACTCATTTTTTCACGCATGTCGACGTTTCCTGTAAAGGAACATAAATGAATAACGAAATCGTTGGTCCCCCTGAAGCTCTCGAGAAATTCACGAAAAGGCTGACCACATTCGCTCCCCGCCATTTCGTCCGCTTATTTTTCCCGTCGATTTGTCATTCGAGCGGATACAATTTATAATCAGCTTGGGAGGAACGCACTCGTTCACCATCCCCCATTATGTCTTCTCGCCTTTTGTCCTTCGGGAGCTTGCGGTGGGCAGCGAATTGACACGGCGATAACGTTATGCGCGAACACATCGCGTACGGGGTGGGATGAAGAGAGCGATGCCGCGCTAAAAGACGTTCCGTGACGCTGTTTTATAGGTCACGTACATAACCCTCGCGCATGCGTAGACACGCGCACACAAACGCACACACGCGTAAGATGAACGGGTCGGCCGTGTCGGTTTCTTCCCACTGCGCCGCCAAGTCCAGCGGTCGTCCTTGGAGAAGAGGTCCTGGGATGTCCTCCAAAGACCGCTGCTCTGCCGGAACAATCATTGGAAAGTCGTGGACACGCTAGAGAGAGAGAGAGAGAGAGAAAAAAGCTTACTCTCTCACTCTGGGTTTAATTAATCGCTTCCGTTACTTCCCTCCTCTCCACTTGACGCTCGTAAAAGGGAAGAGGGAATACTGAGTTGGAAGAGATGAAGGACTGGACGTTCAAGAGGCTCCCAGAGCGGAGAAGAGGGGATTGCGGTAATGGGTTTCAAAAAGGAAAAAAGAAATGCTGAACTGAGAGGCTTGAGGATGGAATAGATTAATGGGAGAGAGATTTGGGGAGAGGGTAGAATGCGAGGACAAGATAATGTTGTGGTTGTAGGCTCGTAGCCGTCTTCGATTTTTTATATTGTTTTCTCGGTTCCCTTTCTTTGGCTGTAAGTTGGTCGGAGGGATCGTCGTTTGAGATTCACGAGGTGGACGGCATTCCGCCGAGGGAGCTTGCAGTCTGGCGCGGTTACTGATCGGGGAGGAGGAGGGGTGGTTGCCGCTGTACCGTGTAGAACTGGATCCGGTGACCGTGATCGCGCTGGATGCTCGACTTAATTGCCGAGGGCTCTGCGTCGTCGGGGGCGACTCCCTGCTTGCTCTTCGTTCGCCGCATCCGACGAGTCTCGTCGTGTATCCCGCTCTCCCTTCCGTGGTTGGCTGGCTGTTGCCACCGGTTTGTGTGGGTGTTTTCATCTCTTTTTTTTTTGTGTGCTTGTTTTTTGGACGGCTAGGTTATCGTCTGCGAGTCTGGCCCTCGAAAGGGTTGTGCTGCTGCTTGGTATTCCGTTATCGATTTCGGCGGAGAAGATGGGAGCGTGGGAAATCGGACGAAGGGGTTTGAGCGGACTTTGAGGGAGGCGTGCTTGAGGTGGCGGGGATTCTCGCCGGGGCAGCTGCATGTTTCCCGAGTGAATATCACCCTTAGGGCGGCACGTGCGTGGAGGGTAGGAGTAAATGTGCGGTTTCCCATTTCAGGCGATCGAATTGGCGCTCTCTTAAATCGGATGTTAGTAAGGTGCATGTACCCTGGGCCGTACCCAGAAAAAAATTTCGGGGGGGGGGGGGGGGGGGGGGGGGGGTTTCGGGGACAACGGCGGCCATTTTGAAAATGTCTATTGTCTTATTTTCGCCTATGAATCATGTGCATCGGTGGCATATAATGGAGAGTTATAGCAAACCGGAAAACCGGTCCCGGTTTGGTACCCGGTAGCCGACCGGCGCCACTGCGCGTGCGCAGAGGTGGAGATTAAAATTGGCTGACTGCAAGTGCACCGACCAGGGCCGTACACAGAAAAAAATTTCGGGGGGGGGTCAGAACCCCCTATCCCCCCCCCCCCCCCCCCCCCCCTGGTTACGGCCCTGCATGTACCTTCTTCGTTGCATACCTCGAACAAATATTTGTTGCAGCAAAAAAGAAACAAAAATAATTACTTTTTTATGCCGTATGACGAGAGATGAGGTCGTATTATCTTAAACCTAATAAATACTTTTTTTTTTTTTTTTGTGGTTATGGAAGTTTCTTTGACTGCCAGCTTACATGTTATGCTTGAGATCGAATCTGCGAGGCAATTTTTATTTGAGCATTCCTTTTTTTAATAGCGCGATTTTCGCACCGTTTAGCTGGGTAAAACGAAAGAAACGCTGTAATCCGACGTAATCGAACAACTGATCGGTTATGCAATTGTCGACGTACATACCAGCCACTAACAGCTTCTTTGTCTAGTCGTTAGAGTTGGCGAGAGTAACCGGTGCTATAACCTAACGGCGGCTAGTACAGCCTGGTGTATGCGTAACTACATTTGAATTGTGCCGCAAGCCACACTCCGAGAACCATTAGTTTGTAAGCGTCGGAGCTATCGCATCTCGACGCACCATTGCAGTCGTCACGTTTATAGATTTCGTAGAAAGACCCAAGAGACACTCTTTACACTCTGCCGCGTGCTACCGATGAACGAGGAAAACAACTACTCGACAATACCGTATACCGAGCATTAGAAACGCATTAGACGCCGCAACGTGCCGTGGGCGGCCCACCTCGAAGCTACGGGCGATTGAAGTTGTTGACGAGCCTCTGCCTTTAGAACTTCGTCCGTTTTCCCTCGTGCTCGTCACATCTCGGCGAAGAAATGTCCGCAGTAAACATTTCGTACAGGAAAGTGTCGGTATGCGTTTGCTATACCGGCATTCGAAGTGTTTAGCGGATGACGGATGACGGTTTTGCTTGAACGAGGCTTTAGTCACATTGGCGTAGGAGTGAGAGTCCCGTGTGACACAAGCTGTGTCGCATTGCGCCATAAACATTTGTGTCTCGAATGTCGCGTGTCAGGCTATCTCCTTGAATTGGTGGCCACGCTTAATATGAAGCACAGATTTCTCGGTGACTTTTCGTAACGTAACGTAAGAAAACGGGGTAGTGTGAACCAGCCTTTTGAGGCTTGTCGGTGTCGGTTATTTTTCTCAGAGCCGTATATGGAGAGAGTTTGGCCATTCGTTTGGAAGTATTGGAGACAAATGAGGCGATGCCATTGGCCGAAAGCTGGCTGGGCGTGTTCCCGTCTTCAGAAATTCGAACGTGGCCAACCGGAAGCTGGAAATCATACCCTGGCGGTGGTCGCGAGAAACAAACTTAATAAGTGCGTTCGAGTAACGCTCGGAGATTTTAAATATGGTGCACGTGATGTTTCAATCGCGGTCATCCAAAATGACGGTGGAAAAGTGCGACTAGCGGAACGATCGACATAATCTGTACGCCAAGCTCCGAGGGCTTTGAATCTGTCGTTCGAGCGGTCACACTCTGTCCGAGCAAAACAGAGTTCGAGCGGCCCATTCGTTTCTTACATCTTTCTGCATGATCCTGAACGAAACATCACGTGCCCCCTTTTTGCAACCATGAAGGGTTACTACATTTAACTCTCACGTGCTTATTAAAACAACCAAAACTGTTTCTCGCTACCACCGCTAGGGGTTCTTTTTGGCTTCTGCTTGGCCAAGAGAGCATGCCAAGCCCTCTGTTTGCGTCTGGTGCACCCCCTGGCTCTGCCCGCGCCTCCCATTGACCAAACTCTCTGGTTTCTCTTTGTCGCTCCATGCACGTTGCCTGTTTTAGAAAATTCACGGTCCACACGGGCATGAATCGCAGTCCAGTTAGCATTCGCTCCCAATAGACCCTTTCACAAATTCGGTGCCATATCTAGTGGCTGAAATAGCAGACCGAATTGTTGTACTCTAATGGCGGATAAAATCTGCTGCATGTTCATCAACGGTAGACGTACGGAAGTTACGGTGTTTTCCGATGAACAGATATGTTTCTATTTGCTTCAGTTTCGACAATGTAAAAAAAAAAAAAAATACCGGTTTGTACCAGGCACTTATAGTTGAGTGAACATCTTGATAAAACTAACGTTTTATTGTCGTGAGCTGTCTGGGGCGTGCCGAAGCCGCGCATTCTAAGGACTTACGCACACACACACAAACAAACACAAACATCTCCCATTCCCTGTTTTTTATGGTATTGCACGTTTTCTGAACCGAACTGAACCAAGAACTTACATGACACCCTCAAATGCGTAGCGCATAGAAGCTTAGATAAGTCTCGATGTCCAGGCTTCGCGTCTGTTTCTGTCTTTTAACTATTTCTCCAAGAGCGGCCGCCATTCGCTTGTACAGATTACTCTTATAGGTGACGATAGCTACCGAAGTGGGCAGACTGAATTTCGGACCGTTGCGGCCAGCCAGAATGTGTGCGTTCATAGCGCACAAGCACAGCAATGAACGCGCACTTATACGCGTTTTGCTCACCTGGAGCGCTGCTCAAAACTTGAGAGCTACTGGCCTATGGCGCGTGATTTGCTCACTTTGTGAAGCAACGAGCATGTGCGTGCTGCGCTGAGGAGTCGTAAATATTAAAATGGTCTATAGTGGAACTCGGGCATTACACTGAAGCGAAGTAGAATGACGTTTTACTCAGATGAAAAATTTGAATGCGAAAACATTGACTGTTCCACGGAGCGCAGCCGATGTTGGCTGTGTCCGCGAAAAAGAGGCTTCTAAATAAACGGCAGTTAAAATGGCTGCGACGCGTCAAATCAGGGACGCTCAAGGTCAAAGTGGATGCGCCTCAGAAAATTAAAGAAAACACAAAGAAAAGCGCATCAACGCCGATGCACCGTCATGGAAGGCGCGGAGCCGGCGGGCATCGCCGCGCCTGCGCAGTATAAGGAGCGTGACGTCATCGCCGGAGCGCCGTCTGCGATACGAAGACGTGACGCGCTGCTTGTAGAAATGCGTGTAGGAATGCTTTCGCATTCCTACACGTAAGCAGACTTAAGCGTCCTTTTGTATTTTTTTTTTAAATCTAATATTAGGAGCGTAATGATTTTGCGTTCGCATAACTACGTTTGAAAGGGTTCCTGTTTTTTTATCTGGTTTACTGTATCGAGGTTTAAGAAACGTGGCGGGTATCTTATTAGGGAGTTTTCGTAGACCGTGTATCCCCCTCCGCTAAGCCCTCCGCAACGAAAAAGCCGCCACTGCGCCTGCGCGCCGATGGCCCTTGACTGTAGAGTCCCGCGGGTATCGTAGCGGGTTGCGGAGAGCATTGCGGGACGGCGAAGACGATCTACGGTTATCAGCCGATGAGGCTGCGACCGAGAACCGGTCGGAAGGAAGGACCAATCACGGAGCGTGAATAGAATAAACCACGCCTTGCATTTCTCAAGCTGTCAGTCACTACAAGTGTGACGGGGCGTTCTAAACTCTGCTTCCTGTTGCTATATGTCATCACCCGATCGTATATCGAGGCACGTTTTATTAGTTTTTTAAAGTAAACTATCCCTCCCCCCACCCCCCCCCCCACCCCAAAAAAAAGCTGTTTTTTTTTTTGTTTTTTTTTTTAATTGCGAAAATAAATTACGCATTGCGGAACGCTTTTTTTTTTTTTTTTTCGCTCAAATGTAGCGTTTTCAGTCCGAATCAGATTCTAACGTTTTAGAACGAACCGCTATTCTATTGAGAGGGTTATTCGATTTTCTGAAATTTTCAATAGAAACATGGCGGCCCACGGAGCTTTGAATATGCGCGGAGCTCAACGGCGCCGGTTTGCGAGAGCGGCCGAAAACTGGCCCGATTTTCCATATCGGAATTTTCACAGTCACTCGTAACTTCTGAATGAGATAGCGCTTAGCCCTGAAACTTTATTTTTGCTGTAAAAAACACTTTATTTATTTATTTATTTATTTGGGTGGAGGGAGAAGAGAGTTTGGGGGAGGGGGACTGTACAATAACCGAATTTAAAAGACTATTCCGACAAACTACCGGTTTTTTTTTTGTGTGTTTCTTTTTTTTTTTTTTTTTGGGGGGGGGGGGGGGGTTTCGCGCTTCATTGAGGCGATAAATAGGGAAGTGAACTTTACGGGGTCACCAATCTAAATTAAAGCCGTACTTATTATTTTTATTTTTTATTTATTTTTTTATTTTTTTACCATGCTCGGCAAAGTAGGCAGGAATAAATTGTGCGGGGATTAGACGAAATGGGCTTACATAGTCCGATAATTTTGTTTCATTTTTTTGTTTCTCCGAGCGATAAATATTTCAGCGATTTGCCGAGCGGCGAAAGATATTCTCGCTGCGCGCTGACCCTATCTTGGAACTTTGGCGCAGCTCGAGAATCTGCATGCGCGCAGCCCTGGACGGCGCCCGGAATTGATGATCCGTTTTAACGGCCCCGTCGATGTGATCCCTTCCAAAGTGCCGTTAATTCTACAAATGGCCGTCGAATCGGGTTTATGAGGCGATGGTATACCGGATGAGCACACCTCCGTACATTTGCAATTTTTTTTTTTTTTTTTTTTGCATGTTCGCATTATATATATATAGCTTCTCGGGGGACGCAGTTTGGGAAAAGCAGCTTTAGCGGAGGTTATTATCTCGCGTAAATATTAATAGTAATATAGTTTCATCTTCATTAGCAGGATTTGATTATTTTTGCGTGAAAAGAAATAACTTGCGCAACGGAATAGTGTGAAGGATCTCAGGGTGATTCAGAATATGCCGTCAGCTTCTGCATTTCAATTCTTTTTTATGATTGTTGAGGCAGAGCGAGAGAAAGAGAGGAAGTAAATGATGTTGGGAAGAGGTTTATATGATTCAGTGTTACTGTACAAAGGTTCCTGTATGTTTCATGTTGATGGGGACATCCCGTCTGGAGGATGCTGGGAGAGACCGTCAACGGCCATAGGACGCGCTGTCCCTCTTGTATACGACAGTGCACTTCAAAATGTCTGGACGTCCACGAAGACACAGATTTTTCTTTGATTTTTGTTTTCCTTTTTCTGTCATACTTTTTAATTACATGGATGTGACATTCACCGCCGTGCCCCAAATCAGTTGTGTGCACATTGTTTTTTTTTTTTTTGTTTTTTTTGCTTTGTGAAAGTTATAGTAAATATGGCCACGAATTTGAATCTGGAGAGCGGTGACGTCATATGAAGGCGTCAAAACATTACATCAGGCGTTTTTCTGAAGTGTTCTCAGTTGTCGGTACAGACACGAGGTATAACCGTATTATTAATACTTATTGCTATGCTTTGTTTCAGCTACGGTCCGAGTGCGGCCGATGTTATGAGCCGAAGGGCCAATCAAACAGCGCAAAAAACGCACCGTCATGGCGTCCTCTCCGCGCTTGATAGGACAAGCCGGCGGAAGAGCACACATTGAGAGACTGCGAATACCGGCTGGTCCCATCAACTGCAGAGAGCACGCCATGACGTTGGGCCTCTTTCGTTGTTTGATTGGCCATTCGGCTCATAACATCGGGCGCGCTCGGACCGAAGCTGGAACGAAGTTTAATATATTTTTTGTAATATGAAAGTCTCGATTCATCACACTAACTTATACAGTCCGGCAATCGAGAGTTTGATCACACCGGAGATCAAACCGGAAACTGATTTCCTACTTCGAGACATTCCCGTATTTTGAGCATGGGCAAATCTTGAGCCTGATGCACATGTATGGTGCGATTTTACTGAAGACTTCGCAATTGCAACGGCGCTCGTGCTGAAAAAAAAAAGTGTGGTGGAAGCCGCGGTGTTTAACGTCACAGCTGCGAAATCTCGAGGCAAATTGCACCTTGTGAATCAGGCATTAGACGGTTGTGCCCCTCCGTTGTTCTTGTTACGAAAGATCCGAGATCGTGGGTATTAATAATAGAATACCGATTTATTCTCATTCCAAGTAAAAATGGTGGGAACCGAGATTAAAAAGGTGCATCAGGCGGCACGACGAGCTTTCGGCCATTGTACATTCCGCAGCAGCAGCAGTGTGAATTTAGCACTCAGCACTTGGCAAAGACCCCAAAATAATATCAAATAAACAAGTAAATAGTACGGTCAACAAGAATCTGCACTACGAACAACATGAACAATACTGTTCAATAATCAAAGCATTAGATCGCGAATGGAAATGTATACGCATGTTGTTTCTTAACCATCGAAGACTCATGGTGTCTATAGACGCTCGCAAATACGGCCTCTGGGAGCCGCAATCTTCCTGCTGGTAGATCGTCTGAGAGTCAAGCATTGCTGAGATGTATCTATGGCTTCCTGGCTGGCGCCCAAACAAAGCTTTTCTTCCATCCTCGGTGGCCAGACTGGCTCTCGAAGCTCGACTGTTTGCAAGCGTCTATATGACTATCGTGAGAAAGCAACAAGGTTAGATGTGAGGGAATTCGGTAGGCCAACATTTCTTTACCGATGTTCAATCGAAAATTTGGTGTATACACTTGACAATAGTCGTCAAGCATATCTTGTAATATTAAAGGTTACGAATGTTGAGCGTATTATATGTTTCGGATATGTTTTTTGTATGCCAAAGTATAGTGCGTAGCATCTTCTTTTGGGTCAGGTGCGCTTTCTCGAGGTTCGTTCCCGCGGTTGTTCCCCAGACTAAGGAACAGTAATTCAAATGCGAATAAAATAATGACTTCGGTATTTATTATCGCGCGGGAAAATTAAAATATTTGATGATGTTATGTATAGTAGGCTATGATTATCGGGAAGCGAAGTTGAGTGGCGGCGTCTTTCGGGCGGTGGCCGTGGTCCTCGTGGCTTCGATCATCGGAGGTCGTCCCAAAGGCGCCCGACGTCGTCCGTGTCTTCCTGCCACAGCTGGTCGTCGTCGGTGCGGTTTGCGTGGGGGGAATCCAGGGCTCCGTGGCGACGTCTGGCCTACCGCGCATGCGCAAGACAAATCAGAACTCCAGGGACTGCATAGCGTGGAACTATATAGACGAGCACTATAATCGCGACACCTCCGGGAACGGCGGGCTTCGCTGCGGTGCACAGAAAGCCACAGGATATCACCCGAAGTCTGTGTTCAGAAGGTCCCTCAAACGTTTGACATTAGGGCAGTCCTTGTTTAGCGTTCGGGCTGTTTACTGAGTTTTACCAACACTACCTAGGCCTCTTCCCCCATTAAACGCGTCAACCCGGTGTCGGGCGTCCTTTTGTTCAGTGCGCAACGCTTCGCAACGCCGACAGTCGCAGGCGACTCCAAACGAGGAGAATGATTAGATCAGTGATCGGGGTGCCTCGAGCAGACTCTCGTCTTTACGCGAATTTTGTCCCACTCTGTCGCACGGGGGAACACGCGTTCCGTGCCCCGTAATCGCTCGCAGCGGATGCTTCGAGTGCTTGCACTCGGCACATACATGCATGTTCAATTGCAGACGTTCGGTCATGTATTGCGATGTCTGTTTGGTTCTGTGTTTTGTTCTTGGACGGAGATTTGCATTGCATTCAAAGGGAGTGTTTAATCGAGGTGGATAAGAAGAGAGATTGTAGCCAGCGTGCAGAGGAACAAAACACAAATGCGAAGCCCGTCTTTGGTTTAGCGATTGGGTTAGGTTGAAGTTAAGTTATAGTAATAATAATCTTTATTTGGACTCCTTGAGGCTCAAGTGGAGGGGCAAAAGGTAAACAGATTTACCTGACGGGTTATGTTAGGTGAAGGTAGTTTAAGTTAGACCAGGTTAGGTTAGGTTGCAAATTAGGTTAAGTCACTTCAGTGTTAGTGTTCGTCCTATCTCTCGTTTCGCCACGCTCCAGGATTACAATGTGTGGTTGAGTCGAGTGGTGTTGTGGCGCCTTCCGTTATCGAGACTGCAGGAACGGTAAACAAAAGAGAGAATAGTATGCGTCCATTTCGAAGGGATAGAAAATGGGGGCATGCCGGGCCCGGTCTGGCGTTCTTCATCGCCGGCGACGTAGCGTGCCGCATAGTTACCTGCACGAGGAACCAGTTGTCCCGTCCTCGGGATCTCCTAAAGGGCGACTCCAGGGCGTGCGGCGGCAGCGACTCCTCGGGGGGCGACGTCGCGGTGACGTCGTCGTCGTCGTCCCGGTTGTCCTCGTCCCGTTTGCCGCCGGAGACGTCGTCGCTCCTCCGCTCGCGGGCCTGGACAGGGGGCGACGTGACCGCCAGGAACGGCACCCAGAACCGGGACACCATCTGCCGGAGCCGGTGTTCGAACTCCTCGGGGTCTTCGGGCAGCGGGGCGGATTCAGGGGGACTCGCCGACGGCTTGGCCAGAGAGGGCGCGGAGGCGTCGTCTGTGCGGCGGAACGTGCAAAGACGCATTCAACAAATCTTAAAAAAAAAAAAGTCTATAGGCCGACCCACATATCGATTTCGTACTGTCCGATAAACCGGCGAACGTGACCAGCCAGCCAGCAGGCCGCAAAGCTTGGCAAGCCAATCCTCGAGCAACTTCTGGCTGTTAACTCGGGAGCTGATTGACCGGCACCGTGCCAGTACGCTTCCGAATTGCGCCGAATTACGTCGAAACGCCGAGATCTTTCTCGGTCGGATCGGCGAATACGCGCGTATTTACGCCGACGTTCAGGCGTCCGGGGAAGCGCTCGTCCCGGCGATTACGTTCGCCAGAACGCCGGTAAGATACGTCGAAGATATGCCCTATGTAGTTCGGCCATAGTAGTTGCGACGATGCAACCGCGAAATGAAGACTATGGAATATGTAATTTTAAGGTGCACGGGGCTTCGTCCCAGCCACTTGGGGGGGATGATTACGGATTTGGAGGGGGCATTGGGATTCGCAGACATTAATGGACAAATGGATAGGGAAGGAATTACGATAACTAAGAGGAGAGCGGAAGATTGGTGAAAATGATCGAGGGAGGGGTTAAAATACAGATAAAAATAAGCAATGGGAACACATTTAAAAAAAAAGGGGGGGGGGGGGGGGGAGAGTTGGGTTGGAACAAAATTTATACAAATTATGAAAGAGAAGGGATGACGAAATGTTAGGCTAGGTGCCGCAAGCTGCCGCCCGTTACCTCTACCATCCATCCATCCGTTTTCGCGGGCAAAAAATTATGTGAACGTCCTTGCTTTTGCAGTGTCCTCTTCATGACACGAGAGAGAGAGAGAGAGACAGCCAACGGTACTGCAAGTATTTGGTACTGCTGTCGTGCGCCTTCCCTCGCCCGCTAGTTTGCGTTGCCTCTGCAACATCTAGATGTAAAATGCTGACCTCTATACGTCACTTACTGAGGGTTAGCCCATATTATGCACGAGTGCTACGTCAGACGTTCGGCTGAAACCCGCATTCGAGTGAGACTCGCGTTCCGCTGAGACTCGCGTTCAGTCAGTGACCACACGAGTCCCAGCTGAACGTTGACACAGCGCTCGCGTCCCCTCTGTTACCCGGGCTGACCGTCTAGAAGATCCAGGACTGCGCCCTATTCTGTAAGAGGAGGTGTTGTCCAGAGTTGCTGTCCGCTACGATCGATTTTATACAGGTATAGTCCCCAGCATTCATTTGGACGCTGACGAGCTCGCTGCACTCCATGTAACGGGTCTTTTTTCACAGTAGCGTTTGACTGTACGTACGTTTGCCAACGCTTCAGAGGCTTATGTCGATGTACGGAAGCGTGTTTCGGTGGCAGCTGCCGTTAGACCACTGAACTCGGGGATTTCTCTCTGTGGTAACGCGGACGGATGCGCGTCCTGCTAATTGGCGTAATTTCCGTTCGAAGCATGGTTTTTCGAACGGGCGACTGCGTACCGCCGGCTGCGGCGGCGTCGTGCGTGTTGTTGGCGTCGTGCGGTGCTCTGCCACGTCCGAACCTGTTGCCGGAGACTGCGCGGGTCAGCAAGGACCGGGCCCTGCGTTGGACACGACAACAACAAACACATGTCACATTGAACCTTTGAAATGTCTCACGACGTTTCGCCAAAGGTCTTTGGTCTCCACTGAACAGGAGAAAGCTGGAGTAAAAGCATGGCACCGTGCTTGGCTACTGTATTTCGTAACGCTCTTTTATAATTTTTTTTTCGTTCATTAAATAAGGAGTTAATTTTTTATTACGTTCTTCTTGTTGGTTTTCGGTTCGTGTTCGAGCTCTTTAAATGAACTTTGTATCGATGGCAGTCGCCAAACGGTGCTTTGTGCATAATCCTTCGCTGTGGAAGGATTGTAAGGGCTTCAAGAAATACAGTTATCATCCCTGAGTTGCCCTTGAGAAAGGCGTGCTTGGGTCATTCGACAATTTATTGTTCTTTTTAGAGGAATTCGGTAGTACCGAAGAACCGCTAGTGTCGTAACTCGATCTCTTTGAAGAACCTAGAAACCGCTCTCGATTCGTACAACAACAACTTTGTTGTGGATATATTTTAGAATTGCGTGCGACGGCGGTTGACGAGAACCTGATTGAATCACCGTCTACACTGATGTGACAGTATACCCGATCGAGCGAAGCACGTTGCAGTAACTCAAATGACGTGCCCCCCCCCCCCCCCCCCCCCCTTTTCCCCTATCAGTCCTTTCGTATGCACCAACACAATGTTTACAAACAAGCCCGCTTTACTTACAACAAGTGGTGGGCACTGCGCTTGCGCAGCAACTAAAATCGGGAGGAGTGAAGCTTTTGCGCATGCGCAGTAGCGACAGCAGCGCCACCGTAGTGGTGTGACGTCAGCGAATTGAGTTGGTCTATACTTTCCGTTTTATTTATTAATGTCAACTCGGCCACTGTTTTAATCGCGGAACCCAGCCAATAAAAACGGGGAAGCAAGCAACCCTAAATTGTTATCAGTGCTAGAAGTCTAAGCGTCAATGTCGTTGCTCATGCTCAAGATTTCAGTGCAAAACAAATAGAAAAAGAAAAACTGTTCTTTTGTGCCGTAGATAACGCGAGGCCGGCGTGGCGTAGTACCTGCGTATCAGGTTCTGTTCCAGTTCCGTGTTGTAGGCGAGTACCAGCACGAGAAGCAGCAGGGCCGCTCCGCCCATCAGAGCCAGCGCCAGCTTGCCGCTCATCTCGGGCTGTCGGACACGGGCACAACAGAGGGCAAAGCGTTACACTTTGCATACTATAGCGATAGAGGGGAGGTTTTTCCTCAACTCGGTCTTTTGTGGCTCTCTCGTAATGTTCAGATATACTGCGTCGGGTCAGTAGTGCCCGCATGTGCAATACTTCGCAATCCCATCCTCGTCGCCAGTTCCTCATTCCTCTCGCCGCCTGATATTAGTGCGGTACATGCGCTTTCTAGGGACCAGCTTTTTATTGCGTATCACTGCCGTACGTGTGAGGGGCAACTCTTGAGTTTGTTACTACCTTTTTACGAGGTACAACTGTTTGTGCCCAAAAGATCAGACATTTTACGAAATCATACAAGCACCATAGAGAATCCGTGGAACGTAGGCGCAAATGCTGCACGTACTTGTATAACATTGGAACTAAATATCGTATTTTCTTAACTATTGTCCGCACCCGGTGCATAGTCCGCAGGGGCAGATTTGGGGTCAAAAATAAAAGTTTTTGCTTAGATAGCCCGCACAAAGTGCATAGTCTAAACTAATTAGTGCCTAGTTCGAACGCAAAAAAAAAGTATCGTACACAGCGCACCTTGACAGATTCCTGCTGTATTAGCTCACAAAGAAGCTTGTATCGTGCTTAAATCAATATTAATATACTCCATTCTTCATAAAATCCTTCACGTCTTGTTACAGTAAACGCGACCTAGAAGAAAACAAAATCCTTGCATAGTTCGCATCTGTAGATACAGTCCGTACCGTGTAGAATTTCAACCTTTAAACATGTGTAGTTTGCGGGTATTAGCGGCGAGATGTTTTGGTATCGCCTTCCCATGGTTCCCTCTCGTGACGTCATTACATGGCGAACAACGAGTTCTATGCTGTTTGTAAGTCGCATGGTGGAAGCTTGAGATGATTGCGCTCCGAGAGCATGCACCACTGCCAACAGCGTCAAAATTGAGGTTCTTACATTTCTTTTATTTCCGTCGATGAGAAATCCGTTGCCGACGTCATAGTCAGCATTCGGCCAATCGTGGAAGGCCGGCTAAAGCGACGCTTGCGAGCGCTCAGGTCGCCTATAGTCCGGAAAATACGGTAACCATAATGGGGCAATGGCGGACGCACCGTGCATAGCACCTTTTTTTTTTCTTTTTTTTTTTTTTAAGGTTTTGTTTTTGAACATTTACTGCTGCAGATGCCAGCATTTGCAGCGCGTGTGACCACACTCGCAGCACGCTCCTTGATGCTCGGGAAATTTGACAGAAGGCCTATTAAATGTTGTTCATTGTCTTAAAAAAAATAAAAATAAAAATTATGTTTTTAGTTTTGCATCCATCTCGGGACCACAAGATTGTCGAAAGTATCCAGTTGCAAGTATTGTGATTTGTATACCGTCATGCAGTACCATAGTCTAAAACTGTTATTACACAATCCATACTGGGGGTGGCGTCCCGTCCAGCTTCCAGGGGTCAATAAAGAGATCATTCCAGTTAGCCCCCCTCCGCTACGAAAGCCGGTACACGAGCCCTAGCACTTTCTTTTTGTTTCCTTTCGAGTAATGCCAATCGCGAATCTCCATAGAAGCCTATACTGCCGTAACCAAAGGGTATTCCACGCACTTGGTAGTAGTATCGCGGGTGTCGCCCGACCCTGCCGGCCCCCGAGTCGTCGTCCGGTCGTCCCCCCGAGGAGCCCCGGGTGTCGACGGCGTTGGACGAGTTGGCCAGCATCGAGTGTGGGTCGTCGGCCACGCTGGGGAAGCCATCCCCTTCCACGGGCGTCGGAGGACGACGGTGCCGCGGACTGTAGGCCGCCGACGCCGCGTTGCGCCGAGTGGCCACGGGGGACACGACCACCACGCACGCGCTGCTCTCGTCCAAGTCGCTCACTGCAGCGAAACCGTGCATGGCGTTTCAGATCCGATTACGACGTGTGAAACGACTCCACCCGTGCACCTGGATAAAACTAGAGCTATACTTCGTTTCAGCTTCGGTCCAGACGCAGCCAAAGCTACAAACGCGAACTTCTGGCTTTCAGCATCCCTGCCAAGCACGCGCGCTCGTGCAGTGCGAGCACTGTTCTGGGCCACATGCTCGCGCTTGTAGCATCGGCTGCGTCTGGACCGAAGCTGAAACGAAGTATAGCGCTATGGCGGCGTCTCACCGTCTATTGCCTGCCAAGTGGGGCTTTACAGCTCTCCTATCCTCTATTAGCGATGTGCGCGACCAAAAGCGTCGCTGTGGTCAGCTTTCCACGATTGGCCAAACCATGGGCATATGAGTATTGTCAGATTGTCAACTTTGACGGTGTTAGTTTCGGATTGTGATGGCTCCTAGCTTCCACTGTGCTTTTTGAACACATCATGGAACTCGTCGTCGCACCTGATGGTAAGTAGCCAGGATAACAACTGGTGACGTCACGGCGAGGCAAATCCCAGTCGTGACGCCACGGATGGAAACCATAAGAGGGCACCACCGAAACATCTCGGCGCTAATTAGCGGCGAGAAGTTTTGGTGGCGCCCTCCTATGGTTCCCCCTTGTGACGTCATTACCTTGCAAATAACAAGTTAGATGGTGTTTGTAAATAGCATGGTGGAAGCTTGCAATCATTGCACTCTCAAAGCAACACTGCCAACACCGTCAAAATTGAAGCTCTTTCATTCCTCTTATTTCCGTCGATGATCAATCCCCTTTCCTACGTCATAGTCAGCGTTCGGCCAATCGTGGAAGGCCGACCACAGTGACGCTTTCGGTCGCGCACGGGGCTAATTAGTGGCGAGATGTTTTCGTGGCGCCCTCGTATGGTTACCTTTCGTGACGTCATTACCTTGCGAACAACCGGTTCGACGGTGTTTGTAATGAGCACGGAAGAAGCTTGAGATCATAGCGCTCTAAAACCAACACTGCCAACACCGTCAAAATTGGAGTTCTTGCATACTTAATTCTGGCGATTAGAAATCCTTTGCCGACGTCATAGTTAGCATTCGGCCAATTGTGGAAAGCCGACCACAACGACGCTTTCGATCGCGCACGCCGCCAATAGCTTACAGGCCTGTTCACAGATGCAGCGGAGCGCTACAAGCACAGCGCTGACGGGAGCGTTCAGCAGCTCGGTATCGCACCGTCAAAACTGTTGCTCATGGCAGACGGTTCTGACGACACGTGAGCAGCGCTACATCGGCGCTTCGCTGGATGGGAGAACCGAAATTTCGAACTCACAACCCAAAAACACCACTCGTACAGCGGCATCTCTAACGAATGAAAGTATTTTTTGGAAAAGAAATGCGCGATTGGACAGTGCCGACGAGGCCAAGGCGATGTGTGACGTCACGATTCTCATTTCCTCTCCTCCTCGCTTCGTCCCGTCGAGTTGGTGAACCGAAGCGAGGAGGAGAGAAGGGAGGCCGCTTCCCCCTCATTCTCAACGGTTCCAAGAGGATCGTGACGTCGAGTCCTTGCTTGATCGCGCCCTTCTTTTTAAGAAATACGGCCGTCCGTTTGAGATATCGATGTAGGATTGAGGTTTGAACCGTTCAACGCTTCTGCGGCCTTATTTTGTAAGATCAAAATTTCGGTTCCGTATCGTGTAATTCGCATAAAATTCATGCAAGAATTACGGATCCGATCAAGGATGTGAGCAAAGTGCACAGTTACTAATTCTCTTGACCTGTCGAACGTTTTGTACTCCCGATTTGACTATCGTCTGCAAAGCCCATCACCACGTGACGGGTTGATTGGACGCCTTCTCGTTCGTCCTAGTCGCCTCCATTCAAATGCTTAGGATGTTCGACGCTATAGGCTAACGGCGTTCATGTTTGTTTCTCATCTGATCTCTGTGCTATGGGTCTTGAGCTACGATACCCTATAATATACCCCTTCCGAAATAAGGCGCGTCGTTATACATAGAAGGTCTGAGCCACTGCACAATAGCCAATCAACTTATACCGCAGAACGCGCATGTGCAGAGCCATATAAGGTATACCGCTGGAACTAATAACACTTCTAGACTTCTGAAGCCCGTCGTGCCGGCAAAACAGAGGGCGCACTTTCGGACAGGGTCTATACCAGGGGTGCTACGTTGCGCTTTTTGGACTCCCAGGAGACTAGGAAGAGGGAAGTGACGTCAACGACGCAGCAAACGCAGATTGGATGTTGACAGAAGAAAACGAAATCAAGACCCAATCTGCGTTTGCTGCGTCGTTGACGTCACTTCCTTCTCCCTAGTCTCCTGGGAGTCAAAAAGCGCAACATAGCACCAGGGGTGCTATGTTGAGCTTTTTGCACTCCCAGGAGACCTGGAAGAGGGAAGTGACGTCAACGACTAGAGCAAATGCAGATTGGATGTTGACAGAAGAAAACAAAATCAACATCGAATCTGCATTTGCTGCGTTGTTGACGTCACTTCCCTCTCCCTAGTCTTCTGGGAGTCCAAAAAGCGCAACATAGCACCCCAGGCTCCACCCTTGCGGATGCTTTATGATAGCCTTCAGTAACTGCCTACCCGTGAATGCTCCGTCGTCCAGCGAAGCGTTTGGTAGCAGCGCGGGACGCGTCGAGGGCCGTCGTAGCGACGCCAGCGTGGGCGGCGGCATTGCCTCGGACGGCTGCGGGGTGTCGACGCCTTCGTCATCCTCGAGGCTCGTGCTCGTCGTGGCGAAGGACGGGGCCCGTCGCGGTACTCGGAACATGGCTGCGTTTCTTCTTCTTTGTCTTCTGTGTGTGCAGCTGCTCACAGCACGTGGAGAAAATGCTCGCTCTGCAGAACCCAGGGAGTTCAGTCGCCTTCCTGTCTCGAACTGGATGAGCATTGTGCCGGCGAGCGGTCATGATGCACGTCAAAGAGCCCAGACTAGCACTGCACTGGCTAAATCTCTCATCAATGTCGCGATAATCGGGCTGACTAAACTCTTTCTGCCCAAGCTTCTAACGACTAATTTGTTTGCTTGTTTTTGCGTGATGCACGTTAAAGAAATTTCTTATCTCCAGCGAGTACCAATCTACTTGTGAAGGCTCTGGCACACTAAACGCCAAGGCCCTGGCAGACTACATTCGCGCTGTCTAAACGACAGATTTGGCTTTGACTCGATCCCATTTGCTGCACTAGATGGCATCTACTACGGAAACTGCTACGGAATTGAGTGACTATATTTATTTATTTACGGAGGTTTTCCAGTTTTGGAGTCAAGATGGCGAACCACAGCCTCCATCCATCCCATTCTCTTTCCCTCCTCCCGTCCTCCTATCACTCCAGTATAGACGCTCACTTAGGCTTTGCCGTCTACAGAAAGGACGAAAAAGAGAGCGCTTCAGTTCCCGATGCAAGATGGCGACCGGCTGGTCCCGTTTTTTCCCTCGCCCGTCCCTAACTCCAGGGCTACGCTTAGTTTGACTTGTCGCCCGGAGGCGCGCGTTTTGGGATTGGATTAAGCCTTCCTGTCGTCGGGATCGATTAGGCGGAATCGTTCCGCTTCGTGGCACCGAGTGGGGCGGCGTTTAGGAAGAAGGGGGGGAAGGCTTTCCCTAATGCCCGTCCGTCGCTTCCTTCTTTCGCCCCTCCGCTGCACAAGGGGGCGCTAACGAAGCGGACGGAGCCCCGTCGTCTTCGTCGTCGCCCGCTGTCGCGCCCCGGAGTCGAAACCCCATTTGCCGGCTCGTTCTCGGGCCCCTTTTTGGGCAAGTTGAGAGCGTTGTTGTGCGCCCTCAGACCGTTCGTTTGGTAATGAATGACGTGCTAGTGCCACCCGACACCTTTCGCTCTGCCTTGGCGTTTACTTTCACCTTTTTTTTATTTCTCTTTTAGATGCGTTTTAGTTGGAAGCGTCACTCTTTTAAATGGGTTAACGTGTATTGCCCTTGGTGCATGCAGCCATCTTTGTTTTGGTCTGGACTGATCCTATAAACCATGCAGTACAGCCAAAGCTACAAGGGAGAGAGCGTATGCCAACCTGTTCAAGAGAAAGGAAAGGAGGAATGGGAAAGAAGGGCTGGGATTCCTCCTTTCGTTCCTCTATAACAGGTCGGGATGCACTCTCCCCTGTAGCTTTTTCTGTACTGCACGGTTTTAGTGAGACTGAGTATAGCCAGTGACTATATAGGCGAAAGTAAATTACGGTTATAGCGCTGATCTTTCCGGAACATCCCACGAGGCCTCTCGTCTACCCCACATTGCACAGCGCGGCGCGGGGGATTGTGGGGCCGGTCCTATGTACGCTTGGGCCGGCTCGGACGCCCCGCCCCTTACGTCCTGCAAGTGGTCTCCTTCTCTCTTACCACTCGAGTTCAGAACACAGAGGACACACGAATGAGCCGATGCGTTTTGCTACCGGCCTGCTTTCTTTTGCGTTCCGAAATCGCAGAATGCTAAACAAGCACGAACTTCCGTCTATTCGAAGGTATCTTGAATAGAACTTCATGTTTGTTTAGCATTTTGTGATTTTAGAACGCAGAGCGCCGTACATCGGGTCGCCGTCTTTCGTCGAAAGGACGATGCAAGGCGTTTCGTATTTCCGGAATGGTCTATACTGGGCAGGCGTAGACCGTTTTTATTTAAGAAACGAAAAAAGCGCCGTGATTGCCCCAGGGCATGCAGCGAACCCAGTGGGCGAACACCTCTGCCGCTTGTTGTCTGTCAAAGATGTGTTGACGTCATCGTCGGCGTCTCCGAGTCAGCTGAAAAGGGACCAGCAAGGGTCACCTGATACCGCCGATTAGGTCACTTGCTCTCGTTTTCCCTCTTCCCTTCCTCTCCCAAGTTTGGAGGGCAGCACGGTACGGAGCCTGCGGCGAAATTTTGATTTGAAAATGCTCTTGCTATGATTATTAAAAAGAAATTGATATACTTTTAACGGTTCCGTTAAAAAGCATGAAATGTTTTTTAATGGAACCGTCATTCCCCAAATTGTGCCCGTTCGTCCGTGCGTTTCCCGCTAAAGTTAGCGGGGAAATTGACGTCACGAGACTCGAGCACCAATCCAGTGTTCCTACTAGGTTTAGCGGGAAATTTCCTGTCATGTGTTCTGACGTCACGAAACCTACAGGCTAATTCGGTTTTCCCGCTAAATTTAGCGGGAAAATTGACGTCACGTGATCTATACAGCAATTCAGTTTGTCCGCTAAGTTTGACGGGAAATTAATGTCACAACCTGACGTCACGCGATCCATACGCCGATCTGGTTTCCCGCTATATTTAGCGGGCAAGTTGATGCCACGAGATCCTTGTACAATGTCAGTTTCCCTGCTAAATTTAACGGAAAAACAACAAAAATATAGTTCTTTCTTTTCTTCTCGAGACGAGTGTTTAATGTCTTCGAACGAAATTTAAACGACCGCTCCTCAAATACTGTGTTTGATGCCTTATAGAATTTTCAAGATAAAAGTCGCTGTCACTTAGTTTTTAGATGCTTCCATTTAAGCTTTCACATATTCTTGGAATAGACATTTTGCTAAATTACTCAAGCGTGGGTCCACTCACTTCATCTCAAAATACTTCATACCGAGACACACTTCATGTGTCTTGGAATGATACGTCTCGGCATCAAACGTATTTGGCTCAAAGTGTCTGGGATGAAGTGACATGGGATGAAATGAGTGGCCCTTGAAAGGCTCGTGAAAGCCTTCCACGACATTTCATCCCGGACTACTCCGGGATGAAATGTCGTGGCATAGAATGTTCATCGGATAAACTGTCGGGGGATGAAACACCTTGGGATGAATCGCCTTTTGTATGAAGTGCCTGGGATGAAGTGTCCTGGGAGGAAGTGATTAATACCCGTGCCACACGGGCCACTCGAATGCCATTTACAACGAATGACATTCGTGTGATCGGCGAATCAGCTCGCAATCTTTCGCGCGTGGAATGCGCTACGCCCGCAGTGTCGCGCGCTGATTAGCCGTCCGCTCAAATGTCATTCGTTGTAAATGCCTTTCGAGTTGCCCGGTGGCACGGGTATTAAGTATGGTAGAGCCACCCAAACACCATAGAGCGTGCTCGAGTGTAGTTACACGCGGTGCGTTTGGTGGCGCTTGCGAACGCGTGCTAACGCGTGCTGGCGCGGGCTGGCGCGTGCTGGTGCTTGCTGGCGCGTGCGGTAGCAACTGTTCTGAAATGGGATTTTGCATGCGCGTTCATCAATGTCTTATTTTCGTTAATTACGTCGAATCCTTTATGGAAATAAGGTGAGCGCGAGCAGCGCGTGATACCTACGTTCCCAGCATTCTTCTTGATGCTTGGGCAATCTGGCAAAAAGGATCTATTCGCAAACTGGTGCTACTTATTTTGTCGCTTCTTTGTCTCGTGCGTGGTTCTTGCGCGTTCTAATCGGACTGCGCGATCTGATTGGCTGCGGAGTAATGCTCGTGACCCCCCTGTGCTTATCGTTGACAAGTATTGAAGTTCGTGTGATTCCACTTACCTTATTTGCGCCGCGAGGTGGTTCCCCCTCCGTTGCTCGCTGTTTAGGACTGCTACGTCCGGGTCCGTCCGAAAACCGCCGTGGGCTCCGATGGAGGGGAGCCACTCCAAAGCACAGGAATTCCGAAAAAGCGGTTTTTTTTTTATTGGCGTCTCGCCAACACACTTTTCCCATTGGCCAGACAAATAAAAGTAAAGAACGGAGAATGTCGGCACTGTCGAATCAAACAGATTCCCCAAGAGGGCCCATACCGTGCTAGGCAGATTCGTGGGAAGGGGGATGCTGCAAAAAAAAAAAAAGAAAGAGGCTCCGAGGACCAGAGGATCCCCCAACGAGAGAGCGCCCACAGTTCGGGGCCGGTTTATCTAGCCTACGGGAAATGGACGCGCCCGGGGTAGGTAGTCCGGCTCAGCTCGCAGACCGGTCGCGTCCACGATCATTTCCAAGAGTATGCCGGTGGCACGTTTTCCCAAAAGTGCGAGGGAGACACCGCCCTCTTCAAAAAATGCGGCATCGCCTCGTCCCCGGGAAGCCGCCGCCATTGGCGACGTGCGCGATCGAAAGCGTCGCTGTGGTCGGCCTTCCAGGATTGGCCGAATGCTGACTATGACGTCAGCGAAGGATTTCTTATCGACGGGAATAAGAGAAATGTAACTTCAACTTTGACGGTGTTGGCAGTGTTGCATTGAGAGCGCAATGGTTTCAAGCTTCCACCATGCTAATTACAAACACCATCGAACTTGTTATTCGCAATGTAATGACGTCACGAGAGGGAACCATAGGAAGGCGACACGAGAACGTCTCGCCGCTAATATGGCCTACATGTCTAGGCCTAGATAAAGAGACGGTCAACACGTGGTTCCCACAAGTTCGTGTCGTGTTTGCCAACGTTTTTCCATCGCAGGACGTTTTGACGGGTGTCGGTCGTTTCGTTCAACGACTTCAATGGGGACTTTTAACAAACCGTTGCTGTGCTCCGCGTACCGCACTACCGGAGCCTTTGAAACATGCTTCAAGGGCTCCGGTAGTGCGGTACGCGGAACACGGTAACGGTTTCCTAAAAGCCCCTGTTATCCTCGGTTGGCGTTATTATACACCAACACATTGTTTACCAACAAGCCCCCGTTTGCCCACACTGGGCCATGGGGCACTGCGCGTGGGGAGGAATCATAGTTTTGGTTTCTAGGCTAGGTGGCGCAAGATACCACCCGTTATGAAGGGTACAGCCGTTAGCATCCGTCCATCCGAGGGCCAGATTCGCGCGAGGCGAGGCGAAGCTTCTTCGAATGCGCAGTGCCGACAGTAGCGCCACCGCAGTGGCGTGGCGTCGGGGGGGTCGAGTTGGTGGAGTGCGAAACTACCGATTTTCTCCTGCGCTTTGTATGAAGACAAAGCCAAAAACATAAACGACATGTTCTTTTTTCTTCTTTTTTTTTTTTCACTTTCACGTATTAGTTTTTTTGTTTTTTTTTTTTCATTGAACGGAATAACATTAAAGCCCAGTGTTTGGGTGCAGCTGGCTGCTATTGGTAATAGTCAAGAATAAAAAAAGAAAAAAAGAAGGGTGCTAGTTTGTATAGCTTGTGTACTTTTCGTCTGTGTCAACCTTCGCCGATGCGGAACTAACGACTGTTTGCAGGGAACCGGCGACGGTAGCTTAACCCCCTCGGCCAACCTGGAATCTGAGACCGATATAGAAGCTGCACTCTCGCGCGCGTGTACTTTCAGACAAGTGCCTGCTTTTAGTGCAGTCTATTCCGCCTATATCATAGACACGTGGCATGCTTTGGGCGCCCATTGCCGCGGAGAACAATATACGAACGTCTAATTAATCTTTTCTTTTTTTAAATTATGTTATTGCAGCCGGAGCATCATTGTGTTGGCCGACCCGTCTTTGATTGTTTGGGTTTTAAATAGAATATTTACATTGCGTCGTGGCTCGCTTCATCGCTTTTCGTTCCTCGCCTATCGATAACCCCCTTTTTATTATCATGTTGCATTACTCATGCCCAGGTGAAATGTTGTTGACGCACACGTGGCCTGTTCGCTTCTTGTTCCCCTTTTTTTTCCGCACGTGCGTTTCATCAGCTCCTTTAATATTTTTTTCTCGCCGTGTTTACCGGTTGTTGAAACAACGTTAGGAGAGCTGTGAATAGACGAAACACGTACTTTGTTATTTTAACTGACGTTGGACGAAAGCTGCTCGCATGTGCAGCTCGTCAGTTTCTCCCGCTCTGTCTAACACGCTCTTTTATGTTTGTTTCTTTTAACGATGGTCTCGCGGTGCTGAAACTGCAGTGTTATGTTCGGACGAACGGCGGCTCTTTGAAGCGCCCACGCCAGCATTTAACATCCTTCTTTTCACATTTGTATCGTTCCGCAATTTTTTTTTCTTCTCCTTTTTCCTGCGCCCACAATAGCTCCCGGCGTTTGCTGGTTTTAGCTGCGCTTTCTTTTTTCGCCATTGCTTTTATTTTTCACGATGTTGTGTCTGACTGGCGTCCGGCATTCTCCGGCGTGCCTGGGAATAAGCCGGCCGCGCTCGCAGTAAAGACAACAACCATTGGGTAATCCGCCCGATGCAGCTATTGCCTTTGGTCGCTTAGGAATTTCGGCTTTCGGAAGGTTAAGCAGGCAGTTTAAAACGAGTGATCGTAGCGGAACATGACCGAAATCTGTCTGACTTTGGGAGCCAGGCAACCTTCCATCACGTTGCGTTATTTATAATAATATTACGCGTTGATTAGCGTCATTTTATGTTATTTGTTAGACAATTAGCGGACAGTTGAAGAAGTGACAGATTTCTTTCGATGAAAATGCGATTAATGCTAACGTGCAAGCGATCTGGACTAGAATAACGATAATAGCGTAATCCCACACTCTCAGAAAAAAGGGTTATTATTACACCCTTCGTCCCATATAATACACCCGAAAACTTCAATTCGACGTACACCGCCCTATAGTCGAGCACACGGCCCGAAATTTTACGAGGAGCTTGATAGCCGTGTGGTACAACTTATTAAAATAGCCAATGTACGTGTTACTGAATATAAAAAAAATAATCGGGGTTTTCTTGGCCCTACCGCAAAAAACTCAGTGTTTTCTTTGTGTAGTCTTTGATACGTTCTTTAGCTCTTTACAACGTTATATCGCCTTAATATCAAGCCCCTCATAAAATATGGGGCCGTCTGTTCGACTATACTGCGCTGTACGTCGAAATGAAATTTTGGGGTGTATTATATGGGACAAAAGGGTGTAAGGTGATACCTTTTTTTTTTAGAGTGCAGGAGAAGGGGAAACCAAGGGGGACAAAGGACAAACACAAATCTCCAAATACAGCTTTACTTTTACTCTAGTATCACGCGCGTACAAAACTGAGCCTAAATCCGTGATTACGAGGCTCATAATTTCTGGTTTTGATCGATGTTAACGGCTTAATAAAGTATTTTACTCTCTTTATTTTTTTATTATTTCCAGCTCGTATCTTTGTTTTTGTATTTTTTTAGTTTATCGAATAGTCGTTGTTTTGGTACGTTTTGTCCACATGAGCCTGCGCGCATTATTACCTACATAAAGACAATAAAAGACGGCGGATGGTTTCGTATTCTTTTTTGTGTGTGTTTGTGTGAGTGGGATGAACCTTTGTAAAACGCCGTCGCTGCAGTAGCCTGGAGACACGATCAACTAAAGAACTCAGGCTTGTCACGGGGATTAAATAATCGTCCCGTGGCCAATGAGGTTTCCGCATCAACCCATAGGATTGCCAAAGAAGCTCGAAGGAAATACGCCGCGCCCTAATTTTCTCAAGTTGTCTTCGATTCCGGAGTGCGGCGTGGATCCATGATGGATCCAAGCCGCACTGCGGGAAGCGACTCTCGCTTCTGCAGGAAAAGCCCGATGGCGCAGAGGACGTGGCTGTGAGGCGCCGCGCTGCGGCGTGCTGAGCGGAAAAGATATAGTGCGGCGATACGCCGCGCGTGCGCCGTCATCATGTCATTTGTTTCCTTTTTCTCTCTGTCCCCTCGGTAGAACGTAGTGGCCGACGTAAGCGTCGTCCTTTCGCGAGCCGTAGCTGCGTGTTGTTGTCTGGTTCGAGTTGCCCGGATGTGCAGGTCGCGTATCACTCCGCGAGTGGCGCAGACGCTCAATCGTCCTCCGCGTCGTCTGCTTCCCAGACTTTGGAAACGCGTTTTAAATCATCCCTCGCGTTATAGAACGCCGCGATTATGCCGTACCCAGTGGCTATACACATAACGTTCAGTGGTCAAGGAGCCTTGCGGTTTGTTCGATTCTAGTGTAGTATGTATATTTCGCGAACGCGAAGCGAGAAACATGATCCGCCCGAAAATCGGCTCCTACAAGGTCGTTTTCCCCGCATGAAGTTTGGATCTAGATCGGCGTGAACTGGCTTTTGGCAATGGCGTGAAAGTTGAGGTGCTCTTTGCGTATAGCTTTCGCGGGACTTCGAGGAACGGATCAGAAGATTGTCCTGACACTGCTCTAGAATGAGCGAGAAACAAAGGTACGGCCACAGCCACTCGATTAGGACTCCGTGGTACGGCAGTGATGCCGGAAGTATCTAATGCGCGGGGGAGGGGGAGGAGGAGGAGGAGGAGGAGGAGGGGAGATATTATTTGGTATCACTTTTTCTTATTGCTTATTTACTTTATGTTTTCTTTCATATATTACAATTTGAACTTCGTTTACTACCCTCGCGGCTTCCTTTCTACATCTCATTACGTCGTGTGACGAGCGCCTGCTGTTTTACCTGCCTGACGTGACGTAATCAAGCGCCTGGCGTGTCCCTTCCAAGCATTCTTATAGCAAAGCTCTGCCCCCCCCCCCCCCCCCCCCCCCCCCTCCTCCCCGGTTTCGACGGCATCCCTGAACAAAAAGTATATCATCCCAGACATGATACCGTTCCTCTGGCATTTTGCATACCTCAAAGGGGAGTATGCTGGTAAAATGAGAATTCTCCACGATTATCCAAGCTTGATGTTGCTTAACTTTATGAGATGCATCTTTTTGGGTAGTACGTCTGCTTATAAGGTTGTTTCAATCACTACATGGGGCGTGGTTTTAATGCGCGGGCCATTTACATGCTCGTCGCTGCACCGTGGCCGCGGAACCTTGAATATTTCGTTCGCGGCATTACTATTACGAATGCGAAAGAATTAAGTGCCACCCTGGCACGAACTGGAGACGCCACGCAAGATGTACGCTTTATACTGCTGCGGCCCATCTGGCCTTGATTACGTTTTGAGCATCCTGACATACGCCCGTCTTCTGTTTGCACTCCTGTGGCAGCACATCCGCCTCTGTCGTTCTTTTGTACATTCCCTATTGCACCGGTCGTCCCGTCAGCACACTCTCCGGCCTTAGCATTCCTGGGCGGACACCGCCGAGAACGTGATGGGAAAGTCAGCTCCGAATTCGTCTTCGTGGACTCCTCGACATCTTCACCATTAACTTGTTATTATACGCTTCTTTTCTCTCGTGTCTTCGAGTGCGTTGTGCTGACCGGAATACCGTCGTGACGAAGACCGAAACGGACAAAAAAGAAAAATATTTAGCGCCGCTGTTGCAGATGATTATTAATTCCACAAGGTTGTTGCGCTTCGTTTGTGTGTGTAATTTTATTTCTTAGAACGTATGCTTGCGTAAACGTGTTTTTTTTTTCTCGTGTTTGTATTTGTGCTGTGTGTTTGTGTGTGTGTTGAAGTGCGTGGTAGCACATTTCTCTTTGCATTCTAGTGCGTGTTTGAGATGTGAACTTGTTTGTATGCGTACGCGCGTGCATGTGTGGATGTGCGCGTGTTGCACATATGTGTGTGTGTGTGTGTGTGTCAAAGCACCTTTCTCTGCTTTCTAATGCGCGTATTTTATATGTGTACGTGTATCTGTCGCTCTGTGTTCAGACGTGGGCGCTTGTTTTGGGGCTGATGGTTCCGGTTTTGTCTTCGTTGAAAACGCTGACTATCTCGTTATTCCTTGTATACGACATCAATATTTTTTTTCGGTGTTACGCGGATTTTTTTATTATTATTATTTTTTTTTTTTCATGGCTGAGGCGTTGGAGGGAAAATGAGCTTCTTTTCGCGCTTTCGCGCTTTGCGGCGTCTTTGTTTTTATTTTTGGGAGCCGTTGCCCGGATCTGGGGTTTCGAGCGAAAAGAAAATAAAGCCCCAGATGGAAGGAAAAAAATGTTCGCCCGAAGCAGGTTCTTAACGAGGCCGTTCATGGACGACTGACGTGCCCAGATTTTCAGGCGTCTTATCCAGAACCTTGTTTCGTTGTTCTTGTTTTTTTTTTTCGCGAGATACAAACTTTATATTTCCGTGCATGTATCCCCATTTGTGGCATTTTGTTTTGTCTTTGGTTTTTCTCCGAGTCGATTTCAGGAGATCAGGGGGATGACTTCTCCCATCAAGAAGGAAAACATACAAATTGCCGGGCTAGCTGCTTCTGTTTTGCGGAGTCTATGTATACCTTACATCAAGTCATGAATACTGACGCTCAGACGTTACTGGACGAACAAAAGAACAAAAGGACTTGTCCGTCGTTGTGTTTATATTTTCAGCAACGTCTAATTGGAACGAGCGTGCTCACCCTCAGCTTTGTGCGTATGATAAATTTTTATTCTATTGGGTTAAGACCGGGAGGTTGTTTTTATGTACGATTATAACCCGAAACCGCTTCTCCGTGACTGTCTAGGCAACATAATGAATTTGCACGTTATCCGCGCAGACAAACGCGGCACAATCACTCAGTTTTGGAACTCATAAGCGCAGCGAGTAGGTGCCGTTTGGCTAGTTTATGCCTTTATAGGTCTTCTGCGTGTATCGAGGTACGAAGAATCTAAGAAGGTATGCGCGAAAAATGTACCGATCTAGTGGCTCGAGCACGGAACATCGCAAGCAGCGCAGATGTCACCGTGTGACCAAAGGGGCGTGAAGTGCTGTCTTCTCTCCTGCACCTCGATGGAGGCTGCAGCGTACTCCGGTTGCGGTGCACTGTCATGCTCCGCGAGATATTATGGTCCATGGGGATGCAACAACTCTCGTTCTTCCTCGAACTCCTCGAGATTCCCGCTGGAATGCAGGGCAGCGTTAGCGGTGGTCATCCGTCTCTGCCAATCAGCGTTGCCGCTGGCGCGGTTGGCGGCGGAAACATGATGGACGACCCCGCGGATGCCACAGTGTTGCCTGTCGCACTCTAGGAGCTGCTGATCATTTTTTTTTTTGTGCCGATTTATTATATAGTTCGTGTCCCGACGTTCGTCTCGGGAGAAAAGGACGGGAAAAAGTAATAGTTTTGCTACACGAAGCTCAATTTACCGGCAAATATAGCGTTTATATATGATCGGCGATAAAGACGGTTTCATCCGATTAAATTGAATATAACCCTTCTTGTGCTTTTACGAACACGGTCGAATTTGTTAGTGCGTTTGAGTGTTTGTATGTTTTTTACAATACGAAAAAGTAACTTCCAGGTCACGTTTTTTTTAAAGCTTGATGCGTTTATTTTATTGCGTCTATGTTTCCACAGTGGTGTTGTTTTCGTTTATTCGTTATGCCCCAGAGGTCGAAACTCTCGCGTATATTAATTAGAGTTCACATATAAATATATTAAAAAAAAAAATTTAAAGACGTTTTCAAATCACTGTAACGCGAAATTTGAGCGCAGCTCTTGAGGAGGAGAGGAGGGTACGGAGGGGGGTATACCCTCCTCTTCCTCTGTACTCGTCCTCCTCGTCCTCGATCCTCCTGCTCCGCACGTGACGTCAATTTTCCCGCTAATTCTAGCGGAGAAACTGAATTGGTTCATAGGTGACGTGACACCAAGTCATGCGAGTTAATTTTCCCGCTAAATTTACCGGGGAATCGAGTGTGTGTACATGTAGGTCACGTGACGTGAATTTTTCCGCTAAATTTAGCAGGGTTACGCCGACGCCGACTTCGCGAAAGCCGGAAACGGGCGCCTAAGAGCTGCGCTCTAAAACTCAATCTTCAATCAATATTTTAGAAAGATCACATTGACACGGCATGGACTATTTGCTCTTGCATAGTGCCTATTAGCGGCGAGATGTTTTGGTGGCGCCCTCCTATGGTTCCCCCTTGTGACGTCACTACCTTGCGAACAACAAGTTCGATGGTGTTTGTAAATAGCATGGTGGAAGCCTGAAATCATTGCGCTCTCAAAGCAACACTGCCAACACCGTCGAAATTAAAGTTCTTTCATTCCTCTTATTTTCGTCGATGGTATACCCTTTCCGACGTCATAGTCAGCTTTTGGACCAATCGTGGAAGGCCGACCACAGCGACGTTTTCGGTCGCGCACGCCGCCAATAGGGAGTATTCAGTGGACGCCATATATTTGTGGGTGCTGTTTAGAGCGCATGCTCAGAACAAGCTCACATCAATAGGCGGCTAAGACCGGCACTCTCGATGGTGCGGAATGTACGGTTGCAAAAGAACCGTGGAAGCTCGCCGTCAGCACGCGCTCAGCATTGGCGCACACAGCTATGCACCCATTCCGGTTTCGAGGTTGACGGTGAGCTTCGAGTGTAGATCTATAAGGAGTATTCACTGGGCGCCATATTTGTGGGTGCTGTCTAAAGCGCATGCTCAGGACGAGCCCCCATTAATAGGCTGCTAAGACCGGCCATTTTGACGGTGTGGAATGCACGGTGCGAAAGAGCCCTGGAAGCTCGCCATCAGCACGCGCTCAGCAGTCGCGCACACAGCTATGGCCGCCAGTGAACACTCCCTACAGAGCTGCTCGGGGCTTTGCACACAATACGTGTCTCGGCTACTCTTCAAGACTTCAGGCCAGTCTACGAATCCCAGTGGCAGAACCCAGAACGACGTCGTCTCCGTTATATTCCCAGAGCATCGCGTGCAATCACTGCAGCGAGTGCGGCGCAATTCTAGGGACTTTAACCGAGAAGCCCCGTGTTCCCTGTTTCCTCTCCCTCGGCTCATCACCGCGGCGGGCGCGACGTACCCTCGCGAGCTCCAGTTTTATCCAGTGCGCGATGAACCGCGTCCACGAAGCCCCTGAAATCAACCGTGACGAGCGAGGTGCCCTTTCCGCGAGAGTCTGGCGTCGCCTCAGCAATCCCCAAAGTTGGACGTCTTTCCCTGCCTTCAATTTCGCCTTCTGACATTTCACCCAGTAATGTACACGTTACACGAAAAAAGGAATCGATTAATATTGCAATTGCTCTCGGTTAAAAAGTGTTTAATTAAATGTGCTCGATTACTTGAAGAGATAAGTAATTGATTGTCATTTGAACAATAGTAACCGTTACTTTTCCGATTGCTTCAGATTTTCAAAATGGCGCGGCGCCGTGACGTCAGAGCTCAACCCTCTGACGTCACGGCACCGCGCTGCTGTAGGAATTGCGCATGCGCAGACGAATGACGCGAATGATGCGCGCGCGCGCTGCCCGCGCCCGGTGTGGGCAAACGCGCAGGCTCGTTTGTAAACAACGCGTTGGTAGCTTTGGATCGGGAACAGTCGTGAACCGACGCACCCTGGATAACAAGGCCGCGCTGGTGGGGTTTTTACGTCATCTACCGAAGGCCGGCGTGTTTCTGTGTCGAATCTGCTCCTCGCGCCGGTAGAGCACGTCGAAGATCCAGCAGTACGGCCTTGTTATCCAGAAAGTCCCCCTTCCCTTTCACTCGCTGTCTACCTCTTCCTACTGAAAAGAAAAAAAAAAAAAAAGTTTCCTTATTTTTTTTTTTTTTTTCTGATTTTCTCATTCTTACTTATTTGCTTTATTCCTTCTCCCACTGGTAGAAACATTAGTTTCGGAACAGTCCTGTCTGTTTGAGCGTTTTTTTTTTCGTCAATTTTTAGATTCCCGTTTTCATTTGGGAAAAGTTTTACTGCTTCTCCCCTTTCTCTTCCCTCTTAGTTATGATCACGTTCATCTCGCTCATTACCGCTTCTTCTACGGAAGATTGCGAATTCTTTTCCCCTTTGTGCTTTTTTCTGTTTTCATGGTTAAAGTTCCCCTCTCGCACTGGAGCATCATCCGATCTGCCTGCATAGTAGAATTTTTTTTTGTAACTCTCTCTCTCTTTCTCTTTCTCTCTCGGGACAACCGTAGGCCTCAGAGGTCTCGATATTAATAAAAACGCCTTCCCCATTACCACACTGGAGGAAAGTCGGCGCTCCCTCTTTTCTTATGTTCCCCATTTCCCTCACACTGAGTCACCCTTTCCCCGCGCACTATGGGGACGCCCCCTTTCCCTTCGGTACGTGTGCGTGGGTGGCTGGGGGAGGCCGCCGCTTTGGTGCGGCAACTCGGCGGTGTGTCGGAAACGCGGTAATGGCTTTTAAATGTTTTCCGGAGGCCACACCCGGCGCCCGGAAGAAAGTCACCTCCTCCCTTCTTTCCTCGTTTTCCTCCTTTTCTCCTCCGCTGTCTCATCATTTGCTCCCCCCTTTTCTGCCACTTTTCCGGTCTCGCCCTCTCTCTCTCTCTCTCTCTCTCTCTCTCTCAAGTTCGGGACTTTAGGCAGCAGCAGAATATATCCCGGTCCTTTTCCTTAGCCTATTTTAGGGATGCAGTCGTGGTCGCGAGGAACTCGAACACGTGATCTTGTTTCGACTCCGTTCGATGGCGATGTGCGTATAAAATAATATGTACGTTTAGTTATGCTTGTATATTAGAATCTTCAGACAAGGGTTTCTCCTGTCGCTAGCGGCAAACATCTACAAAAAAAGAAAAAGAAAAGCTTTTTTTTTTTTTTACCCGATTTCAGGTTAGGGGGACATAATATAGGGGCCTAATCGTCACGATATTTCCGTTGACTAACTAAAATTTGTTAACTGTCTTTTTAATTATGGAATATAAAGACAGGGTCCCAATCAGAAACGTGCAGAGCGTTAATCGAAAACTACGAAATAAATTTGCTTTAGAAAGGCATGAGGGGGGCGCGTGGGTGGCGCGGTGCTGAGCTAAAGCTACCACTCGTGCGACGCATGCAGTGTTGGCTGGGCGAAAATGCGAATGATGAGAGGCGGAAAAGCCGTGCGGGCGCCTTTTCGCGGCACTAGCTTCGCGCCTGCTGCCCCAAATCTTGCTAATATTTACCTATTTAGTGGTCTTTGATGACGCCCAGAAAGTTTCTGAATGACCCCATATCTTTATCTTCGATAATTACACACTTAGTCTACAAATCTTAGTCAGTTAACTGTCTTGTCGTGGCGAATGTTCCCCCCATATTATGCCCCCCCCCCCCCCCCCCCCCCCCCGGGCCGTATAACTCACTTGCAGAAACCAAAATAATGTGACTTTCAAGGTTTTTTTTTAATTTTTTTTTTTACGAATTTGTAAAGAATAAAAAAAATAAAATATATTAGGTGAATAATAATTGCCGACATTAAAAAGATTGGCTAAGTTTCGCATGAATCCACCCGATTTAAAAGCGTTCAGCCGAACGGATCCGTGGATTCATTCAGCGCATTGACACGAATCGGAAGCAAAAGGAAGGAAAGTACAAGAATGGCCTTCCGTTAGACTTTGGCTGCGCATGTGTCGAAGTGTTTTCAGAGGCAGAAAGCACGCGCTGGAGGTGATGCATGTATTGCATTCTTATCATGTCACCGACTAGGTGTGTTTTTGTACGGGATTCTTTGGATGATCCCTCTTGCCATACATTTTAGCGGCAGCCTGGCTCTTTGTGGTCCCGTCCGTAACTCGCGCTTTCGGTGGTTCGAAAAAAAAAAAAACGTGTTGCATCTTATTTTGTATAAGCTTCCGAACTAAGCTTTATAGCGGTGTTCTAGCAGAATGGGCGCGGATGTGAGTTTCTTCGAAAATAGCCGATTTTTTCTGAGATTTCTCCTTTCCCCCCGAGAGAAGAGTGTTATTGCTCTGATGCCTTTTTCTTGGACTGCTCCGGTGCTCGGTATTTTCTTTAGCGGGATATTGGTCCGGCTCGCGAAGCGAAATCGGTTTCTTTTCAGAAATCTGTTTTGTTCGTAGACGGTCGCTTCGCGGAGCTGGTTATATAACAGCGTTGCCACATCATCTGCCGAATCCCCTTTTGTTTATTCAGCGAGCCTTTGTTTTCGAGAAACGTCGATAACCTTCGTGATACCGACTCTATTATTGTTCCCTAAGAAACCCTTTCTGATTTCTACTAGCTAATTTTTTTAAAAACTTGTTCATTCTTTTTTTTTTTTTTTTCTGCTACGAGCAGCTTTTATTTTCGGGATAGTGCTATATAACAGAAGTGCGCGAGTGATATGAGAAATCATTGTTGAAACGCGCACATACCGTTCAGTGAGAATTTGCACGGCAATATATGCGCGCTATAAAGGCGAGAAAGCCCGAATTGTAGTCTAGCTTTGTTTGCGAGCTTCCTCGTATTAGCTGTGCGAAAGCGCCAGCAGGAAGGCACACGCAGCTGAAGAGGCTGTCTAGGTAAAATGGCTGTGCATACACGGGCGGTAATTTCTTTCCTTTATTTAGAGTTTTATCAAATTTAGGAGAATCGGAAAATGAACAAAAAATGAGCTCCGACACCTTCAGAGTTTAATTTAAAAAAAAATCTTTCAGTTTTTCTACTCTGGTGAAGAAGAAAGACCAGCGGAGCTGTACAGTGGAAAGTAATGGCCGGCCGCAAGTCGGCAAGCCAGAGCGGAGAGGCTGCCGCCATCTATGAGTGACGGTGGCAAACCAGATACGTGGCTTGCCGCCGTCGCTCATAGATGGCGGTAGGTGTCCAGAGTTCGGTGTCTTCATTTCTTTGCGGGGGACACAATCCAGGGGAAATTAGCCCTGAAAAGCTCCGCTGTAAAAAAAAGAAAGCGACGTTCGACGATACGGAACCATAACTATAATTAACCTGAAATCTCTCAAAATCACTCTAGTGTTCTCGAAATTACTCTTCGTTGGGCTGACTCCCGGCCGTCGTATAGGTGTTGTCATAATAATACGCCCCGGAGCGAACCTGTAGTTCGGGACCTGTGTTTCTCTTCGTTTCTCGTCAAACACGTCTGAAAGGCATTAATATATATATATATATATATACTGTGTGTGTTATGTACCCTTTCGAGCGTGTATTCGTGCCTCGCTCTCTGCCTCTCCCCGAAGGATACGTCGCGACGTTTGTTTTCCACGTCGTGCCGTATGTGTTTAACTCGGCGCCTTCTTTTGTAGGTCGTCCGGAGAACGCGGAGGAGAAGGTTCTCCTCCGGTCACGCGGCGGTCATCAGCATTCGCCGTCCCGCGGAGAGCAGAAGCGCCGGATGAGAGCGCCGGCCGCCGTCCACGACTGACCCCGTGAGTCTGATTGCGCGTAGACTCTCGCCCCTCTCCAACCCCCTCGTCGTTTCTGTTTCTTTATCCCCCCTCATCCATCGCCGCCGCCGCCGCATCCGTACTGCTATTTGCTGCGTTATTTTCGCGCCGATTCTTTTCTTTGTACGTGTGTGTGTTGGTGGTGGTTGGCGGCGTTCTGGCGATGGGAATGTTTTGTCGGTTGTATACGTCGTGGTTCTTCCCTTCGGCGCCCCCTCGGTGACGCCGGCGTGGAAGGAGAGCTTATGCTAATCGGGTTGCATAAGATCACGGACGTCTAGTCTTGGGAACGGAATCCTATCGGAGAGTCACTTTCTTCCCCTCTCGTTCTGTCTTTCTTTTCACGCTCTCTGACTTTGTGTGTATTCTTCATTTTGTTTGTCACTCGTTTCTAATCAGAAATGATAGAATGGAATGCGCGGAAAGAAAAGTCCCCCTCCCAAGAAGACAGCAAGGAAACAGCGCTGTTGTCTGTCAGCCTTCTTTTACGTTGTCAGTGTCGTTGTGCTGTTTGTACTTTTAAGAATGAACTGCCAACTAACACATTCATCTACGTTATTCAAGCCCCCCCCCCCCCCCCCCCCTACTACAAGCTGTGCATTACGTGGTTCCCGCGTGGACTGTCCGTCATCGAGTGGTCTATCTGGAGACGCCGGTATCTTAGTGAGCTTCTTCGACTGCGACGTGTGATTACGGTTTTTTTTTTTTCTTTTTTTTTTTTTTTAGGTTCGAGCACAGAGTTCGCGTTTGGCGAGATCCTTCCGGTATTTACGTCATTCCTTTTAGGTACGCGCAACAGTTGCAGTGATTTATGTGCTACGAAGAAGTCGGGCGCGCACCGAACAAAGCGCTCCTGTTACAGCTAAAGGAATGCTGTTCTGGGAGGCTTCTCTATTTTCATACTGCCTTCACGGGGCTCTTTTCTTTCCTTTCTTATTGCTTTGGGGGACGCTGCTCTCACTCCCGACGATTTCTCCTCATCGCCAAAGGGGTAGGTAACCGGTACGACTTGCGTGGAAGACGAGGCCTTTGCCCTCCCTGACGTCATCACGAGTGGACCCACGCAGCGCCGCCTTTAGCTTGCGTCGGCATCGCCTCCAGCGCATCTCGCAGCGCCTCGCAACAAGCGCGACGCTATCACGCGACGACGCCAGGACGGACGCTGTAGCTCGAGCTTCAGCGTGTTCGGAGCTTGGGGTAGGTCGGGGATCCACTAACGATGACGTAATGCGCAGGCCTTGTCCTCTAGCTGGTATAGACCGATCCCAGGAAACGGGCGCATCTATTTACATGTACCGAGCGGTGGGGAGAAATACTTCACGATTTTCGTAAGAAGGAAATAAAACGGCAACCTTCGTCGCTGTTCCTACTCTAAACGCTGATCGGAAATTCCGGTTCGCACTTTCCACTTTTCCCTCTCTTTCTCCTCTCCCCCATCCTACCCTGCCCACCGTTGCCTGTTTCCTCCTCTCCCCTGGTGAGGAAGATCTTCTGCCTTGCAGAATCTCGAGTCTGGTGGTCGGCCTTTAACAATGAAGTAAACTTTCCTTCGGTTTTGTACGTGGTCTTTTCTACCGCGTTGGTGCACCTATAGAAGCCAGAACAGAAAACTGTTTCGGCAGGCTCGCTCTCCAGAAAGCGCCTGGTGGTCAAGGTGACGAAGCGGTGAAAGTAGGTCGAAAAACACGCGATGAAAATCGCGAGAAGCGAGCCGGCTCTTGACCCACACCTACGCAGAAACTTCGCACGTTCCACGACATATAATGAGTGTATACTCTTTTATTTTGCATCTCCGAGGGAACATTACGCGATATTTCCTCGGCGCCGGAACATTAGGAGTGTGGCCACATGTGGTCGAGAGTGGTCGCAGGACCCGCGTGTTTTAAGTCGCACTGCTCATGCATTGTATACAAAAGTCACGGTCTGCAGACATGATGACGTCTGCGTATTCGTCTCAAGTATGTTCCAAGGCTTCGTTCATGCATCGAGCGTGTCTACAGGCAGTTTTTTTTTGTCTGACCAATGTGACCAGGAGCGGATTTAAAGGGGCGACTTCTTACGAAAAACACGACCGTATACACCGGCTTTGTTTATGAAGATATGTTTAGTGTTTGTTGAAATGACACTTAGTAAGTAGACAAAACACATCCGGCAATGCTTCGCGCGTAACGTCAAATCTTGATCCGTCTTTTTTTTCTTTTTTTATGATGCGTTTGCAGTGTGAGTGAGGGGATTCCTCAGGAATTGACACTAGTGTGTGTGTGTGTGTGTGTGTGTGTGTGTGTGTGTGTGTGTGTGTGCGTGTGCGTGTGCGTGTGCGTGTGCGTGTGTGTGTGTGTGTGTGTGTGTGTGTGGGGAGGGGGGGTGTCTAAGTTTTTAGGGGGAAGGAGCGGCATTGAGAATGGACGAGTCGTTGCGGATTAAGTTGGTGTATAGGGAAATCACTGGTTTGACCGCCGGCTTTGCGGCGCACGAAAGATGTAATCGGCGACGAGAGAGGGAGTTTCGCTCGCTGCACTTGCAGCACGTAAAGTCCATTCGCGCGTGTAGCGTAAGCGTCGGAACCTCGTGACCTCAATGATTGGTGCCTTCCCAAGGCGCCTATCGGTCGAAAGATGGGCCTTACGTGGACGGAAAATTAGGGCCAACGGCTGAGCCAACAGAACGAACGTCCCGCGTCCATTGGCCGTTGCGTCTCAACTCGCACGCGCCCGGCCAGTTCCTCGGCAGACTAATCGCGAAGCGATCGAGGTTGATGCATCAACCGGGACATCTTTCCCTCGAAACAACGGCCGTTGATTGCGCATTGTAACGCCTCCCAAGCTATTCAGAACCTTAAGACTGGGTACTCCGGCGGTTCTCGAGCTGCCCATACTCATTTCTGTAATGTGGATGTCGACTTTTCAGTTAAAACCGAGAAGATTACGGTTTTCTTATAAGCGCGAGCGTATATTTTCCTTTTTGTTGTTTGGTGGACGTAATCGTGGCGTGCCGAAGAAGGTCGACGTCTCGGAGGATCCGCTCTTCTTCCGCAGCCGGGTGCGCGGACGAGGAAGTGCCTCGAGCGGGGCGCGTATTTCGATTCAAAGCGAACGACGACGCAGAAATCATAAAAAGCGCCGGGAGAAAGAAATAAAATGGCCAAAGGTCGTCACCTTGTTCTTCCCCATCCCCCTCTCTCTTTGTTCGCAGTGCCTACTCTCTCTCTCTCTCTCTCTCGTCCCCGTTTGGAAGAAGAAGTCGAAGGTCGTGTACCGTTTCGTGTGTGAGCCAGTTTAATGGCCACTTCGTTTATTGTCTGCCCGCGTTGCAGGTTACCTTCAAGTCTAGCTCTGGTTTGGATTTAGGAGTAAAGGTTTCGGTTCGGTGTTTACCGAAAAACGCCGATATGTCTACGGTGAATTGTGTATCTCGTTTATGCCGGTGGGTAAGAGGTAATAAATATAACGTTTTGGTTATTTTTGTTCTAGGAATAATGAATGAAAGTTCGGCGCTTCTACAGCCGGTAGAATGGTGGGAATAGTGGAGCATAAAACTTGACTGCATCATGGCTGAGCCAAGGTCATCGAAGAACCAGAGTTAAAAGACAAAGACCACCCGAGACATTTCTGCTTAGAACTTGGAAGTGAGAGTTTTGGGTCCGGAGGCCTCCGAAAATCGTCGATATGTTAAGTGTACAAAGAATTATATACTTACGTGTATCGATGAAAAAATGAAGGTAATATCGTAATAAATATTAAATTTTTTAGACCACCTTTGAATACATAGTATTGTCAGTAAGAAGGGAGAGAGAAAAAAAATGGTTGGCCTTGAATTGAGCCCACAAAATGGTGGTATACCACCATTTGTAGGCTGTGCATTAATGCTTTCGGGTTAACACACGCCTGTTACCTAATAACAGCCGCGTATTACGTACACGACGAAGTACGCATTTCGGTCTATCGTAGAAAGAAGAAAAACAATTCAGTTTCTAATAAATTTTACACACTCGATAACAATTTTCAGTTTCTTTCTATAAATACGAAGAAAGAAACGTTTGGTGCCACCCGACCACACAAAATGGCAGAGAACGTAGTTCCGCCATTTTGAATTTAAGCTTCCCGGTAGCCGAGCCGAGGCGATCCAAGAATCCAAGACGTAGATCATCGAAGTAGACCTGTGCGCCGCCGCGCCGCGCCGCCGCCGCCGCCTGTTTTGCTCCCGCCGCCGTGCGCCGCCGCCGGAATCCCCAGAGCCAGCACGCCGCCGCCGCCGCCGCACAATAAATCCGGCGCGCCGCCGGCGCCACCGTCTTCCTTTTTTTTTTTTTTTTTTTTTTTTTTTGGTGGGGGGGGGGGGGGGGGGGGGGTATTGGTGTTGTTTTTTTTCTACTTCTGTATGAGTTTTACTTACTATATTATGCATAAAAATGAATAGATTTTTTTTTGCCTTTCATTTTTACTCCTGTAAATATATCAATAAATGTAGAAGTTCCATAAAAAATGGAGACACGGAACGATAAAAAAAACGAACAAAATAACAAGTCTCAAACACCGTTCGTTGTTTATTTGAACAACGAACGTTGTTACACATACCTCAAAACCCTCACCACCAAAAAAGAAACACCTACTCTTCCCTAGGTCACCGAGAGCCGGACACTCAGACAGAACCCATATGATTCATGATTCAGACATATCTAAATGATTCACACCAACCAGTCATCCTGATGACCTTGCTTGAGGGCTGACCAGCCACATGCGATAACAGGAAACTCCAGCTCCAGCACAGCCCTTACAATTTTTAGAAAACAGACACAAAAAACGCCTCATGTCACTGTCCAGTGCCAAGGACGGTGTGCTTACTCAATTACCAGAGGTCAAAATACGCATGGTCTCCCTCAGAACTCTCCTACCATTGCTGATTGTTGGGCGAGTTGGTATTGTGCGTGAGAAAACATGATTGCGCTTGAAGGCTTAGACAGAGGAAGAACACCACAGAGCGCTTACTGTCAACTGATTTAATCCAAGAGCCTCAGCGTAGATACACACTGCGTCACCGCACCACATCTCAACCAATCCGTGGCCCCGCCGCGGACCGCAAATACACTATCTTTTTTTCTGCAAAGTCGATTGAAACCACGCATGACTGCAGGTGCAAACCATTATTTGCTTCTTGCACTGTTCTCGCTAGGCACAAAGATAAGACTGTTAGAGAGATAACTGAGGCGGACGCCATCAATAGTTCCGGCACGTGTTGTGCATGTGTTTTTTTCTGGCATCCCTGAGGACCACCCGAAAAGGAGGTTAACGTTTCTAATTTGTGCTGAGCTTTGAAAACTAAATTTACACCGAACCTCTTTGCCACTGATATAAAGTTATGAGATATTCCAATTAAGGTAGTAAGGCACACACACAACATTCTTTACAACCGGTTTTTTCCACAGGAGCCGGATTGAACGTACGTTCCTTACACCTTCAGCACAACTGTAACAATCCCATCCTGGTGTAATTGTTAAAATGGTTGTGAACGAAAATTGAGCTTGGTAGAAGGTATTGTCGGTTTTTATCTAGAAATGCCTGACAAAAGTGGAGCAACAGTCCATTGTCACTCAAAAACTCTGAGTAATTGATTGAAATATTGAATCCACATCATGGGAGAAGGTGCGATGTGACAACTGTAGACATCAAGGACTTATGTTACTTTATAGATAAGTCGGAGCTGTTAATAAGGCACGAGGACACAGCGCACCCGTAACAAACACTCAACGTTCACAGTCACACCAAAAGAAAGGGACACTTACACAGCGCTGTGTAAGTGTCCCTTTCTTTTGGTGTGACTGTGAACGTTGAGTGTTTGTTACGGGTGCGCTGTGTCCTCGTGCGTCATGAACTACCAACTCGCCCGAACTTCTGTTTTAACATGTTAATAAGGGTCAGGAGGTGGTGGTGGTGTGATGATAATCTAGTGAAGTTGCAGTCTGCCACTGGGATTGATGCAGATAGTTTTATCAGCATTCTGGAATTTCATTTAGAATCCACTGCCGTAGACTTTGAGGGTTCTCTTTTTATTCAAAAACAGGGTGTGCGTATCGGGTCGTGAATTGCTCCAGTGTTGTCCGAGATTTTTCTTCTTTTTTTTTTTTAAACGAGACTTATGTACACGTTGACACGGTTGTGCGGTCCTTGTTGATTGGACTGCAGAACCCTGCCATCGCAGCAGTCGAATTAAGTACTTATAGACCTACTGTTGCACACGGAAAAGGGCCTGTGCTGGAGGTACGGCAAGGAATCAGCCAAGCCTCTGCTGGCAGCGTCTATGTTGGCAGCTGACAGCTGTCACTTGAAAATAGTTAAGAGTGGTGTAAGTGCGTCTGCGATGGATAACGCCTGTAAAGAATCCCGTATGTTTTGGGTTGGTGAGGCAGTTGAGTTGCAAAAGATGCGTCGTCTGGAAGCGGGCCATCACCACGATGTAATTGTTAGAGTTGTGCTGAAGGTTTAATCCGGCTCCTGCGGAAAAACCGGTTGTGAAGAATGGTGTGTGTGTGTGCCTTACTGCCATGGAATCTCTCATAACTTTATATCAGTGGCAAATAGGTTCGGTGTAAATTTAGTTTTCGAAGCTCAGCACAAATTAGAAAGGTCAACCCCCTTTCTGGTGGTATTCAGGGGCGCCGGAAAAAAACATAAGAAACCAAATGTAACTTTTCAGGCAGGAGTGGTGTACGGGACCCTCTCATTTCGTCGAAACTCGTTTCGTGGAATTACGTATCGCAGACAACTTTTCATTGGCACACGTTTCACGGACACACGTTTTGTCGACACGATCGTTTCATCGACACTCGTTAAGCGAATTGAACGCTGTAGGGAGTCTAGGGACATCCCGTCACGCGTGTATCATTAGTAAGGGTTCTGATGGAGTTGCCTGTTATCGCATGTGGCTGGTCAGTCATCAAGCGGGGCCGTCTGGGTGGCAGGTTGGTGTGACCATGAATCATTTGGATCTGTCTGAGTGTCTGGCTTCCAGTGACGTATACACTCTAAAAAAAGGGTGTACTCTTACACCTTTTGTCTTCTATAAGACACCCTGACACTTCAGACGTCGATCTGACGGTACTTTCACGAGAGGCTTGATAGCCGTGTGGTACAACTTATTAACATAGCTAATGTACGTGTTACTGACTACAAAAAAGATAATCGAGGTTTTCTTGGCCCTACTGCAAAACCTCAGTGCTTTCTTTCTGTGGTCTTTGATACGTACTTTAGCTATTTAATCCGTTATATCGCTCCGTTATCAAGCCCCTTGTTAAATGTATGGCCGTCTGTGCGCTGTGCGTCAAACTAAAGTTTTGGGGTGCGTTATATGGGACAAAAGGGTATATGGCGATACCCCTTTTTTAAAAAGTTTTTTTTTGGTGGTGAGGGTCTTGACGTATATATAAGAGCGTTCCTTGTTCAAATAAGCTACATCCGTTTTTTCAAGAAAAAAAGAAAGTTTCGAGCATTTATTTATTTATTTATTAAAGTACCCTCAGGGCCCGAAGGCATTACAAAGGGGGAGAGCACATACACGAAACAAAGATGTTCGTATACGCGACTCGAAGTCTTACGAGATTTGGTTGTCGAAGAAAGAAGCGATGATTTTGGCGCTGGAACCTGTGCGTCTTGATAACACATATAGTGGAATCCAGCTACATATATCTTAATTCTCCACATAAAGGTGGAAATTAGTAATGGTTCGCAAGGAGTCGGACTCTTTTTACTAGAGTTCTTGACGTGAAAACGGGTATAAAAGCTGTGTTTGAGACTTGTTGTCTAGTGCGTTATTTTTATCGTTTCGTGTCTCCCGTTAATATGGAAGTTCTTCACCAGCTCGCCTGTGTTTTTAAAGTGCTATAACGGACTGAACGGTTTTGTAGACCGTAAAACGATTTAATGAAAACTTTGTGAAATAATTTGATACAAGAGGGCTATATTCGCATCCGTTTTCAGGCTTCTTTCAAACGTATTTTATTTTGATCCACACGCCTGGCTTGTTCGTGTCACGTCGTGTTTCTAGGGGTCATTCTTTCTCGTTTCCTCGCCGGGATCCAGCATCGGGGGTCGAAGTCGAGCTCCCATCCGGTCGAGTAGGGGAGGCTCTCCTTACGGGTCTTTTCCGCCAGCGTGTTTGCTTACACTCCCGAGCTCAAAATCCTTGCGCCCTCGCACATTTTGTTAATGTTGTCATGATCCTCTGTTATGCGTCTAGCCATCGTGGAGGGCGGCGTCGGCGTGATGCGCTTGTAATCGGAGGATCTGCTGCGGTGCAAGGCGAGTTGGTTGAAATCGACGTCAATCGCTGCAGGTTGTTCGTGAAAAAAAAAAGAAGAAAAAAGTGCTATCGTGCGGCAGCTTGGCGGCAATCCGGTGTGCCTTGCGGGGTAAACCTGGAAATGGTGTAGGTTTGATTGTTCACGTTGGTGATGACTTAAGTGTTCGTGGAAAAGAGGCGAAGTTTCGAGGTAGGAACGCGCGCCGTTCGTGTACCATACCCTGTCCCTGACGCTGTATGGAGCTGGTCGATATTATTGCATCGTAGGAACGCTTCATGCCATGAAGGTAAGCGTGGTTCGCGTTTGCAGCGTCGCAGTTCGCGCGGACGTCACCGACCTCGTCGGGAAGCGGGGAAAATTCCATTGGTCGACGTGGGACAAAGTTGAACAGGAGTTCGAACGGTGATCTCTGGAGTCTGGCGTACGGCTGCTGGTTTACTCGGAAGCTGGTTGCCTGGAGATAATCGCTCCAATGGTCGATGTCGCCGTTGACTTTCTTTCGCGCAGACATGGAAGGATTTTTCCGTTGGCGCGTTCGACAAAGCCGTTAGCTTCGGGAGCCTAAGGTACTGTTAGGGATGCTCTGAATGTGCCTGTCGGCGAAGTACCGCGAAGCCGAACGAGAGGTCAGGACCCTGTCGTTGTCGGTGATGACGGCTTGCGGCGTACCGAATGAGTACGAGTTCTATAAATCGAAGGACGTGCTCGGTCGACTTGTTAGGCATGGGGCGTGCGACAAGCGCGTGGTGAAGCGGAACGCGGTGATAAAATACCTGTTGCTGTCGGTCCTCGTCTTGCGGAGGATCTTGCGCCGCGGCTGCTAGCCGGCGACATATTCTCTTACAAACGCGAAAAAACAAGACGCCGAAGTACCTGATTCTTCTAACGGACGCACTCTTCACAGCGAAGGCAATGTCCATACCTCTCCAGAAAAAAATAAAATAAAAAAGTGTGTTCCTTTTAATGGTTATTTGCATCTTGCTTTCCAAATTCAAACGACTCCTTCCTCTTTCCCCCTCACACTCTAATTTACACCCCCCTCCCCTCCCTCTTCCGCGCCACGCCGCCGCCGATCCGTTGATCCCCGCGCCGTCAACACGCCGCCGCCGGAGGTACAAACACCGGCGCGCCGCCGCCGGCGATTTCTGACCGGCGCACAGGTCTACATCGAAGCCGTGCCGAGCGAGTGAGAAACGCTTCCCGCGTGACCTTCTGCCGGCCGTCCGGCCTCGTCGGGGACCATCTTCGCCGAGCGCGCGGAGAAAGTGGCCAGGTGGGGCGCTTCCGTCGCCTCCTCCTCCCTCTCGACGGTTTTATAGTTCGATAGTGTCGTGCGAATAGGGCCAGGGAGGCCCCGCAATTTATGAGGACGTGCCCGGGATGCTTGCATCAGAAGCGCGGCCCTACCACTGGTCGAGCTACAGCGGAGAACATGGTTAAGCCCATCCCTCGCTACCATCTTTCCTCGTTAATGCCGCTCGGGTTTTGGTTTCTCGGACCTGTCCATTAATCTCGGCAGTGTAGTAATTCTGTTTGTCTCCTGCCGCCGGCAAAACAATGGCTCACCCATCTTCACCGTTCCTACCGAACAAGGTGGTGTTGTCGGCTAAGGAGCGCGAAGGCCGTTGCATTTTTCTCCTTTGGCTGGATTGGGAGTTGATTTCGTATAGGCTCCTCGTAGGTTATTTTTTGTGCGTTGGAACTATGCTAATAAGAGTATTGTGTAGATAATGGTATGGTCTACCTAAGAGGTGTTACCATTGGAGGGGTATACGTTAATTGCCATCTTTCGATTTTGTGCGTTTAACTGCTTACATAGCGATAGGGAAGACGCCGAAAGAAGGGTGTGCCACTCAAACTGCGGGAAAGTTGAGCATGCACCGTAAAAAAAAAAAAAAATCATGTTAGCGTAGTAACATTATATTCTTACTTCTTTTTTTCTTCTTTACATTGATGCCAAAAACGTGTTATTGCCGCTTGGTGACTTGTTCCATCCTAGTGATGTGATTTCTGCACCAAACTGCGCCGAAGTGCTTACCCTGCTACGTCCTGCTATATTTTGACGAAATGCGACGAATTTGCGCCAAGCCTGAACCAAACGGTGGAGCTGAGGATCCGCTACACGGCCGGATCGTTACGGTTGGCCTGTCAGAATTTTCGGAGCTTTCAATCGCCTAAAGTGACGTCGATTTGATCTCTGTATCAAAAGGTACTCGGAAGTCGCTCAATACTATCGAGTTCGAAGTCGGTTCTGGCGGATTAGGTAGCTTCGTTGAGAGCGCTTCCCACTGCGCACCGGTGCACTGCAGTGAAGCGAAAACCGCGGATTCGGCGTCCGTATTTTCTGTATCTTGCTTCGCCGCAGCGCAGCCACGCACTAAGGGGAAAGCACTTCACCAAAGCGAGGCGTCGCACGCAGGAGCGTCAGAAAGATATATATTTATATATAAAGGAAAAATAATTTGGTACTTGCTGACTTTGCAGTCAAAAATTCTAAATGAAACTGCGGCTAGTACATGTAGTAGACCACGATATTCTGATGATTTTTTTTTCGTAGAAATTCGATATTTAGCAAGGTTAGTCGTGTATTGCGTGTACTTTACATAGGTTTCATCTGTGCGATGGCACGTGAACGGGGTAAATTAAAACTCAATTAGCTAGAGGAGTGGGTGGAAACCTTAGAATAACCTTAATGAGTTCGACTGGATCGTTTCTAAGGCTTATTTATTGTTCGCATGCCGATTTTTGTTATCATGAAGTCCTACACATAAATTGCGATTGGCGTTAATTATGAAATGACAACAGCTTTGTTTTTAATCTTTTATTGATATTATTTTAACCGTGGAATATAATATTTGGTTTATCTTTAGCTCTGTACCTAAAGGAGCAGTTCGCAGAAGTTCACATTGTCCGTGATTCGGCATATCGTTGTCGTGCCTGGTACTCCCACGTGCAACAGCCAGTTCAATGTTTGAGGGAGTCGAACTTAACGTGCAATTATTACTAACAACAACAAAAAAAAGTTCCACAGAAGTGGGAAGGCAAAGTAGACAATATCTTTTGATGGACGGGCCAACACATTAATTTTAAAGTATAATAGTTGCATTGGTAGGAACGAAAATGAAGTGTAAACTTGTGCTCCAAAAGTTCATTTAGCTTCTCTAGAATAAACTTTTAGGTGCTCCAAAATCACTCAGACCGATCACATCACTGCCATCCACAATTTTCATGAAATATATTTTACGCGATGGTGGACTACTTACGGGAAAATGAGGTTATTACAATGATCACACATGAATTTGTGTTTAAAGTTTCGAAATTAGAATCCCCAATTAAATGAGTTCATGTAGAATAAGCGGGTCGTGACCAAGTTCCCCCAAAACTCGACAAAAATGTTTGTTCTATTTTATATATATATATATATATATATATATATATATATATATATATATATATATATTAGAGGCCTTCACACAAGAAAGCCCCAGAAAAGATTGAAGTGTGCGCTTGCACCCTAACGTGATTCTGCTAAGTCTAATCACGACTGATATCGAATTCGATTGCATCGACGACAGCCTGTGTACAATATATATTCTATTCGCCTATAGCTAGTGAACCCTTAATTTTATTTCCCTAAATACGTTCCGGACGACGACCCAGATTAGTTTCGCCGGCGCAGACGCCCACTCGTTCAAAGGGAGAAGCAGACATCCTTCCAGTCGTTCGCAAAGCGCGCACACAGCGGAGCAGCACCAGCGCCACCGCTGCGTCGGCGCTCTCACTCACTCTCTCCCTCCAGCCGCTTCTCCAACGCGCGCGTCAGTGCGCCGGCTTTTCGTCTGCGTGTCGCCGTCGGAGCGGGCAGCAGGCCGTGCTCCTGATTAGGCCTAGTGGCCTCCGCCGTGCGTGTAAACCGTGCCACCGACGCCGGCGTCGTGCGTGCTTTATCTCTCTCCGTGTTTGTGTGTGTGTGTGTTGGTGTCAGTGTCTTCGGTGTCGTCGTACGTTGCCCGAAGGAGGACTAAAGGCGTTGACGACCTCCGGAGTTCGTTGCGGTGAGTAAAGCGTGCCTGTGTGTCAAAGAAGCAGACGGCGGGCCGGCATTTGCGGCGCGTTGACGCGGTACGTTGACGAGGCGCGGATGTTTCGTTCGGCGCTCGTGATTTTGAAGTTCAAAGCATACACGATCACGAAGTTTTCTAGTGTCCATTTCTGCTGGTCTTAACCGAACTCCAGCTGTCTTAATTTTTTTCGTCGCTATTCGTTCGAGATAGGGTGTGGAGTCGGCGCAGCGTGAGATCGTCTGCTCTCGCTTGCCGTCTGCTGTTCCAAGGTTCGGCAGACGCTTCGGTGCTGCACCTTGCGCGGTCGTTTACGAGTCAGCCTGATAGGCGTTATTTCCGGTGACTAGTGGCGTCGTAAAGCGTGTTTCGGAGAAAGAAATGATTCTACGGAACCGAACGTAGGAAGTTTGGCTCGTAAAAACGAGCGGTCGCTGTTCGCGAACAGGCTGGCTTGTTCTGAGGTCCCGTAGTTTGAGTGACGAGTTCTGGCTGGGTCTTGTCGGAAGAAGGGCCGGAGGGGATGTAAACAGTCCGAAAGCGGGAGAGAGAGACGATACGATCGCCGAGATAGCAGGAATTCTGTGTGGGAACGTGTTCCGACTGTCGGTATTACGAATGGAATACCCTTTTTTTTATACTCGGAGGCTAGATAAGTGACTATACCAAAAATGCTACTATCCACGCCTTCACTGACGGTGACGTAAATATGCGGGGTCTATATATGCGTATTTTATTCAGTTATTGCGGGTCATTTTTGTCGTTTTACGTGGTCTCTGAAGCATGGGGTCAGCTGCTTGTCATCATACAAAAGACCGTGTGTTAGGTACAGACATGGCAGCAGTATTTTCGGCCGACATGCCTGGGGCATGTTCCAAGCTTGTCTGCGTCATACATACTTCGCATATGTCTCCAGACTGTCTCTTGTAAGATGTATTAGCAGTATGACCGGGACGTAAAGTGCAAATAGTCAAAGTACGCGGATGGATGAACCGTACCGATCGAATATTGCGCCGTTCATTCGTTTTCGTATTTTGACTATTTATTCGTTTAAAACGAGCAGTCTATGGTCACATCGGTGCGGGAAGACCTAAGATTTAGTCGAGTTACGGTGATTCTACGGTGTTTTGCTAAATGACGCATCTGGTTTCGGTCGTCGACCTTCTTATAACCCGTGTCGCACCCAACTTGTTTTTCGCTTTGCATGCGCGCAATTTCAAGAATGTCCGGAGAACGATGCAGAATACGCCCTTCTTGGGTTATAAAACGCTTTGTATGGAATACCTGGAGTTGACCGACGTGCGCGGAATGACGCAGGCAGGCTCCCGAGAAGAGAAGACGGCGCCCCATTTTCCCCCCGAGATGAGATGCACGATTGTTGGTTTCGTTGCACGACGCGCGAGCGGTGCGGTGCAGACCACCGTGCGATTCGCAGGGTGGAGTAAGTACACGCGTCGCCGGTTGTCGTGTGTCATATTTCTTGCCTCCGACTTGCAGTTTCCCTTTTTACTCGTTTTGTTACGTATGTTGCGATCAATTTGTTGTGCAATTCGGCGTAGCGAGCCTTTGTTTGCGTACGGAAGCTCGAGCAGTGCCTTCATGGCAAATAAACAAGAAGACAGTTGTTGCATGGCCATTGTGACAGAACACCCAAGGGAGAAACACTAAACAGACAGTGTCTTTTGGGTGACGTATTGGCGGTCTTAATGCGGCTTTAGTCACCGTGAAAAGACGCGGCAGTATGTTCTTCTCAACGAACGAGCTCTTGGAGATGTCTCGCACTTGGCGGCGTTCCACCTGTTGTCGCCGCAGGCAGTCAACTCCTTTCCCTGAAATTGCTCGCTGTACAGTGTGGTACTACGGGAGTTCGGTTATCGGAAAAGCGTAGCGTCGCTATTTTCCGCGTGCAGGTCAAGTACTAGCATCATTTGCAATTCGACGAGCATAGCACTTGCACAGTTGAATTCTATGAGCTGGTTTTTGTGACATCTGCGATGAATCGAAATGAAACTCGTTTGCTTAGAGCGTATGTCACAGTTCCGTTTTCATTTCAAGCGGTAAGGACGTCGGTGACTTCATTCGTAATGTTCACTGTGCCTTATTTTTTTTTTAATGTTTGGTAAATTGCTTACGTCTGTAAAAGTCTGCCGCTTATCTGGGAACTTACAGACGAGATGTTCGTATCTTATATTTGTGATACAGGGTGGTCATACGTTATGTTTACGATACAAAGTGTTCGTATGTTACTTAAGCTACAAGATGATTATATACGTTAATTAATTTGTCTTTCTTTTGACCGTGAACTAGCGTGAGTTCGCGAATGCAGGAAAGGTCAGTTGCGGACAGGGAGAGGTCTGGAAGAGGTGACGAAGTGGAGACGCGGTCGCTTTCCATCGATCGCGTTGTCCGTAAGTGCGCGCATGACAAAGAGGCGTCATGGTTATGCGTGCGGTGGCTTTTCAGTCGGATTCTCCGTCCTCCCTGTGATGGATACCGCGCAGCGGTTGAAGTCAGGATGAACGCTCGGGCGTGTCAATAAAGAGATTCGTGTTTACGCTTTTACTGTGAGATTGGAAAGTTTTGCCGATTTTTCCATGTTTCCGTCGAAGGACGACGGAAAACCGTTTCGCTGGGACCGCGAACGGGACAGTATGTGTCTCCACGGATGAGCTTACGTATAAGCTATCACGCACTGGTCATTTTTTTTTTTTTTTTACTCTGACGCAGCCTCAAATACATACAAATGTCCATTTTTTTTTCCTTTTGGCTGTAAGGTTGCTAAGTAGGTGTATAAAGCGAGCGTTACGAAGGCCATAAACTCCTCCATTTCTCCACCGAGAACATCCAAGAAACAACGTTATTAAACCACAGTCGAGAAAAAAAGGCCTGTCGTCGCTTTTGGTGTGAGCAGCGTCAGCACTTCTCCTGCACAGCGGTTTGCAGCCGCGCCGCATTTTAACGTGGCGATAAACACTCGCGGTGAGAGCCCGGGCGAGAGTTTCGCACGCGTGCCTTGGTCGTTGGCCGTGGCTAATGGGCCATTTAGCAGAGAGCCCCCGCCAATCCTCGGGCGGCGTGCTGCCGATGGATAAATTGCGTGCAGCACCCGTCGTTCGACCGCTGCCCTGGCGTGCTCCGGGTTGCGGCAGGCAGCCGGAATCGCTTAGCGTTGACACGCGGGGGCGTCGAGGCAGTTACGCGAAGACGGCCGCGTTACACTAAACACTGCGCTGATGCCGCACGGAGGTGTCTCCTCGCACCACCTCGAGGGGCTTTGTATTTTAGCTGATCTTGCTGGTACCGGCCGAGCATCCCGTAACGCTGTTTATGTTGGTTATGCTCCGTTCGCCGCTAAGCTGACAGGGGAGGAGGAGGAAGAGGAGGAGCAGGGGGGAAGAGGAGGAGGGGGAGAGATGCTTCGTTCTTGCCGGCTCAATCAATCGCCCGCTTTTTTATCGCCTGACACGGCTCTCTGCGTGGTGGTACCAACACGGCCTTTGGGATAATCAAAGCCCGTGCACTTTGCATGCCCACGTCACGGAGAGATTGGTCACGTGGCGCAAGACCGACGGTTCATTGGTCGGACGAGCTCGTAGCTTCCACCGTCCCGTCACCTTATTGTAGTTAGCGGGTTGTAATTTATAAGCGCGTGTTTGTTCGAGTTAGTTGCTGAAGTTGAAACTTGTGCTACGGGACAGGAAACTGGGAGAGACGCGTTGAGTTACAGCTCTGCTCTGGAGATTCGATGCAGTTTGATTTTCACCCCCCCCCCCCCCCCCTTTCTTGCCGGTTTCGGTGTGGCATCGTGAAATGTCACTCAACACGCCTTTCATGATGATGATGATGATCGTGAGCGTCATTATACCAGTGTGCACATGTGTAATAGCGTGAGGCATGCTAAAGTGTCATTCGTAGTGAAAAGGTCACATTGACTGTGTAGTACTCGAGCTAAATATGACGTCGCAAGGTTAAACATGTTTAACCTTGTTTTTTTTTTTTGTTTTTTTTTTTGAGAAACCGAACCAGACATAGACGATTGCGGAAAGAGTGCAGCTACCGTCCAGAAGGCGTGAACTTAATTTGTAACGTGCAGGTTGCAAGAGTAACTCCAGAAATGTACATGAGAGGCAGTTACCGTTACTGGTGGTATTTATATACAGATATTTCAAGGATGTATATAGATACAGACAGTTGCCTTAAAGATGGTTGCTTCACTACAGAAAATTAATTTTTACGAGGGTCAATGAGATACCACGATTAGTTTACCCCTTCAAAGAATACAATAAGTCAAAAGTGCACCGCACTAAACTGCTAATTTTCCTTTAAAAACTGGTCTCTGGAAACTATGTTCGTCATTTCTACAGATGGCACCCGCTAAAATCCCATCCGAGACACGCTTCTTGTGAACCGTCTTCTGGATGACTATGCCCAACCTCTCTGCCCAGCCCACTCACCACGCACCATGGAAAGTGCTCCGTGCAAAGTCACTTCTTCCTAGATAGGTCACACCAACGACCTTTTGATTGCCACCCACCACCTTTCTTGAGATGAAACGTTGATGTTAAAAAATGTCTGAACAGGATTCCATCATTTAGAGCCGCTTCTTCAGGCACGATCCTTTGCTTATTTTGCTGAAGGTCCCGTAAAACTGACTTCCCGTCATTTCCAGTTACAAAAAATTGTAGCCGCGCTAAAGTGAGAGTTGCCAAAAAATAAGAGTACCTAGGTTTGTACCTTAATACCTTAAGTGAACGAAAAGTAGCTATAGGTTTGCATTTTAGGCGCGCCGAATGTGTACCAATAGGTTTTGCACCTTAACTACACGAAAAGTACTTATCTGTGTACCTTAAGGCTCGTTCACACTCTTGCGATCGAGTAAGACCGAGAAAGACCAGACCAGTTTTTAAGCCTTTTACGACGTATTAGGACCAGATGCGCTGCAGCGGAGCTGGTCCTAAGAGATCGCAAGAGGCTTAAAAACCGGTCTGGTCTCTCTCGGTCTTACTCGGTCGCAAGAGTGTGAACGGGCCTTTAGGCACACGAAAAGCACACTCTCAAGAAAAAAGGGTGTTAAAAGGTGTATTCTTACACCCTTTGTCCCATATAGTAACCCCAGAATTTCAATTCGACGTACAGTGCCCTACAGTCGAGCAGAGGGCCCGAAACTTTACGAGGGGCTTGATAGCCGTGTGGTACAAGATTTTAAATAGCTAAAGTACGTATCAAAGACCACATAAAGAAAACACCGAGTTTTTACAGTAGGGCCAAGAAAACCCGGATTATATTTTTCGTGTTCATTCAAACGTACGTTAGCTATTTTAATAAGTAGTACCACACGGCTATCAAGCCCCTCGTAAAATTTCGGGCCGTCTGTTCGACTGTAGGGCGTTGTATGTCGAATTGAAGTTTGGGGGTGTATTGTATGGGACAAAGGGTGTAACAATACACCTTTTGACACCCCTTTTTCTTGAGAGTGCACCTCGCTAGTGGTTCGCACGAGCCTTCACCTGGGCGCTTTACAATCGCTGCCCGAAACGTGGCGGCAGCATCGGAATCTGATCGCACTTGGGCGTCAGGCTCCGTCGCATCCCTCCGACGTTGCTGCGTTCCGCGTCGCGTGGCGTACGTTAACGACGCTAACGGGGATGTCGGTGACGCGGCGGCGCTGGAGCGTCTCTAATCGTAATCGCTGGCGAGTGACGCCAAGGTTGCCCGCCCCGTCGACGCTCTCTCTACGGGTCCGCGACGCTGTTCTCTTGCTTTTCCTCGACGCTGGGGCGACGTTGCTCCGCGTGCTCTCGCGCGTTTGCCTCTGTCGTGGCGACGGGGTTCTTCGTGCTCCCGTTTGCTTCTCTTCGTTTGTTTCGTTTTGTCCGCGCTGGAGGGGCATGATGAGCGGGCCGATTTCTCTCCGGGTAGCCTCTGAGCTTGGCGTTCCTCTTATGCGACGGAGCGGCGTTATTTAGGTAGGAAAAGTTCCCTTCGGGGGGGGGGGGGGGGGGGGGGGGGGGGGGGTTGTTTTTACTTCTTTTTTTTTTTTTTTTTAGGAAGACCACGGCAATTCGTTGTTTTCCCTTTAGTTGCTCGTTAGTGCTGGCTGGTCGGTTTCTTGAAGTACGGCGATAACCAACAAAGGAAAGTACAAAGAGCACACTGCAATTGTCTTGTCAGTTTGGCTCATCTGCTGAAACAAAGATGTCAATCGTCCCTGAGTGCTGCTCGAATGTTAGGTGTCGTCTTAGACTACGAATGGTAATTTGTGCGAAGAATGGGTTTCTTCTCTCGCCATGTTTTGCGTGGGCGTCATTGCGCATGCTCCGTGCGAATGTTCGCGCGCGCAGGCGCACTAGAGAGAGCTCGATGACGTCCCTCGCTTTATACTTCGAATAGGTCTAGTAGGCGTAAGATCGCGATCACGTGGTACGTTCTCAGCTGTTGATTGGTTCGTCTCTCCGACGAATGTTGTGCCACAGTTCATTTCAGAGTTATCGTTTGCACGGTTCTAATGGAACGAGCGCAAACAAGGGGAGTAGATGCTGAGATCGTTCCGAAGGTTTACTGACGATGTTCCGTGCGGTTGCATTTCCTATTGTACGGTAGTTCACTGTGGATTTCCTCGAACTAACATTAAAACACGTTACTCCATAATTTTCACCCCGTTAAAATAGTAAAAAGAAGTAATCGTCTCTTCGCTGAGCCTGACTTAATTTCCGCTTTATCCGGTGATTTAGTTATTAATCCAAAGAAGCGCGTTTGAAACGCAGGTGTTTTTTTTTTTTTTCACAGTTAAATTTTGTCTGATTTGCTTCTGTGGGCTTTAGCAGTTGTGCTATCTGTTACGGAAGAGGGAATACAAAGTTTAATGGTGGTGCAACGAAGAGCGCTATGAATAATGATGTATAGAAAATTGCATCGCGGACTAATTTTTCGAAATATGGCAAAGCAAATTTTCGGCAACATTTTGTCCTCCCCCCTCCCACCTTTTTTTTGGCTTTTTTTCTTTTTAGCAGTATTTGTTAAAGTCCGACGTACACTTCGCGCTTTCCACTTTTCCCTCGCTTCCTCATTTCCCTTCTTCAACCCTGTCCACCGTTGCCCGTTTCCTCTTCCCCCATGATGAGGAGGATCTTCTGCCTTGTAGAATCTCGAGTCTAGTCGTCGGCCTTTAAGACACACACACACACACACAAAAAAAAAAGTTACTTTTCAGCCTGAGCGGACAGACGGCTCTTGATGCGAAGCAGGTGCCCCGTCTGCCGTCCCAGGAAAATAAACTCCGTTTGCCTTCGGCCTGTCTGCCCCTCCCTCTCCTCCGTCAGTCCTCGCTCAGTTTCGTTTGAAAGGGACTCGATTGAGTGTTCACTTCCGTTGTTTTATTTGTGACTTTTTCTTTCTCACTCGGTTGACCTTGGGAGAGAGCGGCTGGCTTCTTCTAGTACGTGGTGCTTTCGTGAAACTGCGCAAGTGAATGCGCCTAACAAAATATCCGCCGCCGAAAAAAAGAAAAGAAAACCAAATCGGGCGTGTTGTGTATCTACTCTATCCGAAGAGGTCCTTCGCGCTAAGTGTCCTCCTCTCCCCGTTCACCCACCCTTCCGCGTAATCGCGTATTTTAATCTTTTCTTTTTTTTCTTTCTTTCGGTAATCTGCGGTTGCGTGCTATCATTCAAGAACGCCCTCCCTCCGATATCTTGTATCTGAAAGCACCGTTATATCTCTATCTATGGGTCCCTTCTTGTCTCTCTCTCTTTGCTTTTTGCAGCGGGCAGGCTTTGGAGAGACTTTTACGATCTGCTGAGCTGCGTGCCGTCTGCGGTGTCCTCTCGGGTCAAGTTTCGTTTTTCTTTTTTTTTCTTTTTTTTTTTTTTTGCGCTCGTGTGTTTCGGTTCTGTGTTTGGGTAGATAAGGCCGGGGTCGAGCCTGGAATGTCGCACGGGCTTATCGTGGTCCGGGCACTCTTGTCACGTAACGGTGGAGCCGACACCTGGTTTCACTTGACTCTGGCTGACCGAAAACGCTCTAGGGCCAAAGTACACCGCCCATAAACATGCCTGCCCGCGTAGACGAACGCTAGAGCACGCCAAGGCACTTAAAGAGAAGCTGAAGAGGTTCTTGAAAAAAAAAAAGAACGGGAAAAAAAGAAAACGACAGAGATGTGACACAGAATTGTGACCAAAGGTACGAACTATCGCCGCCCCGAGGAGCCGGAGGAAACTAGACACGCGCGACGGAACCGCCACCCGGTGGAAAGTAGACACGCGCGACGGGAGCGCCACTCCGGGAGGGCGGAAGGAAACTAGGCACGCGAGCGCTCGGAACGACGACAAAGAGGGGGCGCGCGATTTTTTGTTGACGCACATGAAAAATCCACGTAACCCTATAGCCATAAACAGCTTCGCTGTAGAAACAAGGTGAATTCTAGACTATTTCTTTATGGCGTGAACTTGAATATTACGTTCGTTTTCCCCGAAGATGCAACTAAACCCGAGAAATCCCGAAAAACCTCCGAGTCGTTACGTATAAGAAAAGGATCGTTCGGCCGGCAAGCGCGTGTCGCTCGTGTGGGCGGCACGTGTTATCGCGAGCTTTCCAGGTATATTCCCCCGCACTGACGCCAGTCGTGACATCTGTTTCTGACCGTTTCGAAGATACCCAGAGTGCGCGTGCATAGCTTCGATAGGCGCTGAATTGATGCCTGAGAGAGGAGATTCCCAAAACTCCTTTTATGTCATAAAGCGTGTTTCACATGCAGCGGTTTTGGCCCTAGAGCGGCGCGATTTGTGCCGTCGCGGCGCTCGTGCCGCTCAACCACTGGTGCTGGCCAGAGCGCCGCGACGGCAGGAATCGCGCCGCTCTAGGGCCAAAAACCGCTGCATGTGAAACACGCTTAAGGCTTGGGAATGGAGGGGCTACGGCGGTACTTTTGAAAATGGTTTTCTGCATCCTCCGCCCACCAAATCGAAAAAGAAGAAAAACTCTCGATATTCGTGATCCTGGAGGCCAAATGAAGACTCTTTAACCGCTCATTCACACTGGAAGCGGATCCGCGTTCGTAAAGCGGTTGCGAACGCGGTTTTATGAAGATTCAGTACAATGTCACGCGCACTCGATGACATCAAGTGCGCGTGCAATTGTACTGGATCTTTATACAACCGCGTTCGCAACCGCTTTGCGAACGTAGATCCGCTTCCAGTGTGAATGAGCGGTTAGTGGCGATCTGCCAGGCTTTGTCAGTATAGAGGAGGCTGTGGTATGAGGCATGCATGCTTCCAATATGCTTTAGGTGTGTCCGCAGGTAAGCCTGCCATCGTGCGTGTAGCTAAGACCGCGTCTTCTGTCTGATGTACGAGTAGTGGGATTGCAACTTTGTTTATTAAGCTTAACCTAAGTGACGCTATCATGTGGATGGACACGTTTTCGCGGAGATGGCGCACGACGGCACATAAACGTTCCGCGCTATTTCCGAACAACGAGCGTATTTATAGCGCGCAAATATCAAATATGATCTCTTTATAAAAGGCGTACACGCGATTTTAAAGGGGTAGTGAAACGAAATTTTAGCGCCGATCTTGTTGCATAAATATGGGCTAGGGACAGGCACCACCTCGGAAATATAAATATTGCGCTGTAAAACACAGGAGAACTAATTTTAAACATAATTAAAAAACGATTTCAAATTCTCATCTGGTGGATGGGGGGAAGTTCTCGTGACATCACTTGTGCCAAAATAGCAGCGCCGTTCTGCGACAATACGGCGTGCCGGCAGAATTCGCCTAGGCCTGAACGCGTTCGCAAAGCCTTGGCGGAGAAAGCCAAAGCGTAGTTGGCCACAGTGAGCTCGTTCTCGTTGCGGCTCTTTGCACGACACGGCCCGAGCATGCTTCTGGCACGGCCGGTATTAGTTGCTGCGAATCGCGAGCTGCAAGCCGACGTTAAAAAGGATATGTTTGAACTACGAGGGTGTCAGCAAGAGCCACGCAAATGCCAAATACCTGTTCACACTCGGAGCGGACACGCGCGTTTGATCGAAGTGCTGGATTCGCTCTGTTAGACCGCGTTTCGGTAAGCGCTTCTGGACCGATCTTTTACGATTGCAACTCGATACTGACATGACACTCGGCAAAGAAAGGTTAGACCGACATCGCGTAGCTCCCACGAACTGCTATAGTTCGACACTGACGTAGCGTCGAGTCAGAATAAAAATGGCATACTAATAACAGAGTGTACATACCGAGTTGCCAAGGTAATCCGTATGGCGTTTATTTGAGCTCTATATCACACAAAACAAGGAGATAGAATCAATGAGAGTCCCTTTTCGACGACAGCGTTCGTCACCGCTGTCTCGGAAAACAAGGAGATCGAGATGACAAGGGGAAAATATTGACCTCTGAAATTTAGTTCAGGGATCAAACTACTCATCCGGATAAGGGTCCACAAAAGTCGCGCGGGCATATTCCATTCAGCAGGCCAGCCGGTCATGGACAGACGGTCTTGGCCAAGGACCGCCGGAGCAACGGTGCGCCGAGTCGATGTTGCTGCTAGGCTTACTATATTCTGCCGAGCTCGCTCGGTCGGCAGAATCGTGGCTGTTGTAGCTCTTCTCGTGTGTTTGTGGATCCTGCGTTCTTGATCGTGGTCTGTTTTAAGTACTCCTTCTTTTTTTCTTGCTAGTTGAAGTCGGGTCGCACGAGAAGAGCACGAAGAAAAATAAATGTCCGTTGGTGGCCGATACCAAGTAACTGAGCGACGCTGTCGGCCTTGTTGATTTGATCGTAAAAAGTGCGTAAGACAGCTTCGGAGCTGTCGTAGGATTCTGTCGTAACCTGCGCAAAGGTTACGACCATTTCGTTTCGAGAGCACGGGTTTTCTCTCAAATTTGTCGTACGCACTTTTTTCGTCGTGAATTCGCTTTGAGAATCCGGCCTCAGAGCTGGTTTTGTCAGTGCTGCCGTGGTTGCCGACTTGCCGTGGTCCCGTGGTGCAGCGTGCGTGCAGCCCTTGCACATCTCAAACGGCCACGTTGTCACAGGTCGTAAATCGTTGACGCGCCACCAAGTGGCAACGCTCGTAACCACAACATTCACGCCGTAGCCTTTCCCGACCGGCACAAGTGACGTCACGAATGCGCCCAATATCCCAAGACGCATCGCGCTCTCCGATGGCCGATTTTTGAGCGCGCGCCCAATCGGGCCCATCAGGGTGAAAAATATAGCCATCCGTTCAAAATACAAACGCGCGATTATGAGTTATGAATATCATTGATCATATTGAACCTATTTCTGACCATAATAGGTGTATTTCAAGTTTCGCTTCAGTATCCCTTTAATACTGCAAACGCCGACGTTTTGTTCGTGCTTGTAACTTTGTTTCTCTTTTTTTTTAGGGGAGACATTTTTTGTTTCTTTTTTTTTAATTTTAGTGTTCGCGGGTTCCGGTTGGTTTTTTTTTTACATCTGTTGCAGCCTTCATTTGTATCTAGAACAACAAATGCAGGCGATTCCACATGCGTACGCCCGCACATGTGCGCGAGCTCTCACACACGTATACACGCCTAGATACGCGGGTGTTTGTTTTCCATAACAGTGTGTGGAGGCACGATCGGTAACTCAAGCGTAGCTTTTTCCGGCTTTTTTTTTTTTTAATGTTTGGGATGACAGGTACTGGGAAATGTTTGTGTGCGCATGTAAGAACAGATGTCCCGAACGACAAAGCTGCTCTCGCAGCTTCGTCGTTCGGCCGCTTAAAGGGGTCATGCAGTGACTTTTGGATTGGTCTAAATGATATTAGACAGCCCCTTATCTAATCACAGATCGTTTAGTGGGTCAAAAGAAAGGGGGTAGAAAGTCAAAAGCCAGTTTTTCGGTGAAGAAACATTCGAAAATATAGCGGGCTGTTTCGTACGTCCTTTCCTTCGAAAGCCCTCCGCCTTTTCGCTATGATACATCCGCAGTAGCAAACGCACGTCAGCGGTACCCAAGATGACGTCAGCTGACCCCAGCTCACGCATTGGACACGAGAATTGCGTCACTCGGACGTATGCGTTCGTCCACAGTCAACTCGTCGACGAATATTTAAATTCACGTTCTTAGCCAATGAGTGCCCCGACTGAACTTATTATCACTTGCGAATGCCAAGTTCTATGGTGTGCTTGAAAAGCACGGTGGTGGATGCTCGGAGTCATCGCACCGGTGCCCTAGCATGTTGCGACCACGTGATTTCTCAGTTCGCTTTTGAGTTGAGGATTACAACTAAAGGTGAAGAAGAAGTTGAAGAATCGTTTCACGACCCCTTTAAGCCGCGCAGGCGCACCGCTTATACATCGTTCCCAGAGACAGTGATACTGAGGCGCGTTTCTTCCTCGAATGACGGTCACATTGTCTCGTTCATACTTTATTTAATAGAGAGAAGAAAAAGAAGGGGTGAAGTGTTTTTTTTTTTTTGTTGTTTTTTCGATGCTTGTGCGAGTCCTGGTTTGTGTTTCTCACGTCTGTTCCAGCCTTAATTCGTAAAGCAGGAGATGCAGGCATTTCGACATGCATGCACGAGCTCTCGCGCACGTAAACGGCTGCAGATACGTTTGTGCTCGAGAGCTGCGTGGTGAAGGCGTGATTGGTAATTCTGACGTAGCTTATTCCGAATTTTTTTTTTTATATATATTTTGGCGGACGGCATGTGCCGGAATGGTTTTTAAGCATGGGCGTGTACAAAGTTGTACCTCCTGTTTTGACGCGTTGTATAAAATAATGCCCCGAAGCGTACAGACGAATTCGTTTATCGGTGACCACGCCGAAGTTCAACAACTCTAATTGGCCAAACCGTGAAACAACAAAAGGGGTTATAGCAAAGAGTTCGCTGAAGTCGCCGTGTGTGTTTTAGAAAACTTATTTCACCGGAACGCCAAGAAATTCGAGCAGACCTCCGCTGCTGGACCGTTTGTTTTTGTTATACTTGGTATCGTCGCTTGCTTCCTTTCTTCTTGCCGGTCGAGTTCCGTGACCCTTCGTTCCGGTATCGCCCGCTAGCAGATTGGAAGACCCTGTAGGGTTATTACCTGTACTCGGCGTCTTCTTTGTCCGGTGTACGGTTGCAACGTTCAACGCAGTTTGGACACCGAACACTCGGCCAGGTATTGTGGCAACGACCGGGCGCCGCGCATTTATTTTTTGGCCGAATGCCGGTTGTTGACCGATGGCCAACAAGACACGTTTGTCTCGGGTGCAGGCTTTCTTTTCCACCACCATCCTATCGGGTTTTGAGGTAATACCGACGCTGATGCCGATGCACTGTTATCGCTGCAGTTTGATTGCCTCCATGCCGGTAAAACTACGTGCAGTGCAGTTGCGGGTATAGGTAGGTATACGCGCTAGGTGACAGAGTGGTTTAACTTTATATTGTAACGAGCAGGATGGCAATAGCTATTTTTAACTAAGAAAGGACTGAAGCGCGCGGACAAAAACAATGATCGGTTTCTGTGTTTAGTCTATCGGCATAATGTGAAGCGAGCGTGCTGGTATTCAAATAGCAATAAGGAAGGATTTAACATTTGGTTTGTTGTTTTTTTGTTTTAAATATTTTATGTAGCCACAGAGGAAACAGTCAACGTTACCGGCTTGTTAAAAACAACAAAAAATTTTTTTGTTTCTTTAGACGAGACATATTACAAACTAATTCTACCCTTTATAGGCAACTAGAAAGTGTATCTGTCGAGACCGGTTATAGCGAAGTCGGTTATAACGAAATAGCGGCTACAGCGAAGCGATCACGATTTCCCATTCCCTTTTGCACTTCGTTATAACCGAATTCGGCTATATCGAAATACCGGATATAGCGAAGTGAGTTCCGCTTCCCGTTCACATCGCTATAACAGGTCTCGACAAAATGTTTTTGGTGGTCTGTGATTGCCTACATGCAAGACGCAGTGCGGCAGATTTGTTGTTTATTACCTTTTTTTTTCTTCTCCCTCTCACGAGTTTGCCGCTTTGAATAGGAGTAACTGATGACTAACGCCTGACTGTTCAAGATTTTACCGAGGGCACTCGAAAGATGGCAAGAAAATTGTATCATACCCCGTTGCAAATGCGCTTGCTCCACATCTAGCGATACTTCTATTGGTATCAAGTTCGACTTTTTATAATAATAATTGTGCATACGTTTATACTGTCAGAAGTTATAGCTCAGTGTGCGTATGGTGTCTTAGCTATAGATGATACATTTAGTCATTGCTGTACAACGGCTAGCCTGGGTTTTTTAACGTGCACCGCGCAGTCGGGATTGAAACACTACCGGACGCCTGTACGATGCTCACGCAGATCGAACAGGGCAGAGGTGGGGATTGACCCCGGGATCCTTGGGTTCTGCAACGAGAGCGTTAGCTCCACGCGCCCCGGGCTGCGTCTACACAATCGGCTACCGATCCCTAAGTTCGACTTTCTGGCGATGTGCATATATTATCGGGAAGGCAATGAAATTCGCACTTCAATCGTCGCGCGTTTCATCGCGTGAAAGTTATCAATATATTACGCTCTGGCGTCGACAAAATCGATCTGTATACCAAAGCATGGTACTCATGAAAAATCGCCGAGGTAGTGACGCTCGCAGGAAGTCCCGGATGCGTCAGCATGTCTGCCCGTCACAGGCCTCTTCTTTTCCTCTCTCTCTCTCTCTTTATTTTTTTTTTTTTTTTCGATCTCGGCCATTACGAAATAAAAGTTTGCGCGGCGGGTCGGCGAGTTGATGATAGGCTCGGAAGCGAAGACCGATGAGCCGCTCGGGCTTTAATGGGTGTCCAGCCCTAATGACGTAATCGCCGCTCGTAATCGCCGGCCACTCCGGCCGACGATCCGCGATGTTGTAGCGCCTTTCACGCCGCTCCGAGTTAGCAAACCTAAACGGAAGAACGAAGCCGCGAGGGCCGTGGAACGTTACGGGGGATCGCTTGTTGGGGGCTCTGTGAGCGACACCTCCTACCTAAGAAGGCCCAAAGGCGCTGGGTTAATACAAACACCGTTTGCAGACACGTTTAAACCATGGGTATCTACGAATGCGTGTATGTGGCTTTAGAGTGCAGCCGAACGCTTTAGAGTGCAGCCCCGCGATGGGCTCGGCTGGGTGGCATAGAAACCTGGTTATCTAGGAGGCTCTCCGTGCAACCAATCAACCAAACCATATCGGACAAACAAGACTGGGGTTTGAAGCGTCGAACGGGGAGGGAGGCCTTTCGTTCCGCCGAAAAAGAGGCGAGCTTTGCATGGTATACGCGACAACATTCCGGGGCGTCTGGGGAGATGGGTCTCCCTGGGAGACGGTGTTGGCTCGTTGACGGCTGCTGTCCTCCGACGTCTCGGTATCCCGTCGTGCAGAGCAGAAGAAAGCAAAGAGCCTCTGGGAGAGAGAGGGGAATGTTTCGGGGCTGATAGCTCCGTCCTCAGACTCCTTGCTCGCTTTAGTGACTCTTTTTTATTTATTTTTTTATTTTTATGTGTAATGTTTTATTTGAATAAGTACACGGAAACGTGTTTGTTGAGAAGAAGATTGATTTTACTTGAAATTATCCCGCTCGAGAGTACGATGCGAGACGACTAGAAGTAAACTGCACCTCGCTGACACACGTGTGCGTTTGGGAGAGTCCTATCTTGGGAGTTGCCGATGTTCAGGAAGCGAGCTATACTTAGTGTAGTATGAACATATATGAACGGGAAGAGATGATTGCTCGATTGCCCCTTCCTCATTAAACGATTAAAGAAATAAAATAACCCGGGGTTACAACTTTATACGAACGAAGGAAAGACCTGGGAATGACTTCCCGTGATAGGGATAAGTAATGCATCTGGACAGCACGTAATGATTGAGGGGGCAAAGCGAAGGACGAAGAAAGCCCTGTAACGTGTTGTCCGGGAAGGATTGACATGGCTGCATGCAGATCTAAACGGGAAGTATGGACGGAATGGGAGACCGTTGCCATCAGTGTCGCCGGCGCAGACAGGGCGAGCGACGGCATGTTGAATTCCGTTCCGGGGAGACATCCGCGAAAAAAGGAAAAAAAAAAAAAAAAAATTCGTGGAACGCGGCAAAGAGGGAGAGGGGGGAAAAAATCCGAGCGTTTTATTACTCCGACGAGTGAAAAATTCTTTCCCCGCGCTTCCATGTGTTTTCGTAGCTGTCAAGCTCCGCCCGCGTCTCACTTTTTTTTTTTTTAATTATTATTTGATGCTGATAGTTTGGCATGTTCTGTTGAACACTATTGTCAGCGTTATCCTTTTTTTTTGTTTTTCCACATAGATATGCACATATTTAACGTTGTAAGGACAAGAGGAAACAACGAAGAATCTCATTTATGCGTGGGCTGCAGTATCGCGAGATTCGCGCGAAGTATCGGCATGTCGTTTGAGTGACGAGGAATCTCCCTGTCCGTCGCATCGGTTCCGAAAGGGAAATTCGCCATTTCCAGTTTTAAGTGTGCGTGTTTTTTAAAATCAGTATACAGGGTGTTTCCACGAAAGCTTTCAAAAAGACCCTAAAAATACGCTAGTGGAGAGAAAAAGAAACTCTCTGCGGGAGCAAACTACCAGCCTTGGCGGACGTCAAGGATTGAGACAAAAAAAAAAAAACATACTATTGAGCAAGATAATGAACTGAAATTTACTCATTAATTTTTAATTAGTGAAAAGGGACATAGGGTTCCACTTAGAAACTTGCTGACCATCATCGGAGGCCACTAAATCAATTCCCTTTGGAAAGTTATCATGCAGGGGCAGCATTTTACGGTGTTCCGTCAAGACGCTCCAATTGGACGGGTTTCTAGGTATCGGTTTCTTATCGGAGCGCATCTCTGCGCTTGCGGTTCTAATATATATACATGTTTTTGAAGAAAGTAACTTCATGGATAGACGTAACTTCACGGTTATAGGTAACGTCATGGAGAGATCACGTCACTGACAGGTAACGACAAAAACATGTGTAACGTCACGGATGAGGGTAATCCTTTTCCCGATTAATTTAGCGGACGATAGGGAATTTTCGTAGATCGTTTCTGCCGTCCCGCAACGCTCTGCGCAATCCGCTGCGATACGCGGAACTCTACTGTCAAGGCCATGGGCGCGCAGGCGCAATAGCGGCTTCTTTTTTTGCGGAGGTCTTAGCGGAGGGTGAAACCCGGTTTACGAAAACTTTCTAATTTGACGGTGAACGTTTTCGGTTCAATATAGCTACTTCACATCACGTGATCACGGGACAATGCCTTTGAAAGCAGAATACGTTCACATAAGATTGGCGGGAGCCTCAGCATTTTTTTTTTTTTTATATGTATATTTATCGACTTTTTTTTTTTTTTTTTCTAGCTAGGACCGACAGGCCTGCCGCGCCGTTTTTCCGCCGATCCCGAGAGAAAGGCGCTGCAACGGCTTGGCTTGGCTGCCTCGTGGAAAAGGATGAAGGAGCGCTTCCCGCCCCTCCCCGTGGTTGCCTCTCGTTTTCGGCTCGGAAAACCGGTCGTTTCCGTTTTTAACCGTGACGCGTGTTCGGCGGCGGCGGCGTCTTGCTGGGCCTCTCTTTTTCCCCGCCGGGGCTTCCGTCTGCTGCCCGCTGTGCTAACATTTACCCCCGCCCCGTTGAAACAATGGAGGCAAACACTGACGTCTCGGCACGCCACGGGCGCCCGCCCCGCGGACGGCTGATGGACCACTCGGGTTCAGAACAAAGAGCGCTGCCAATAGGGGTTTTCGGCGCGTCAACCTCCGACCGTTCGCCGACATACTTGTGGTCCCGCTCTGCTTGTGGTGGACCGTGGTTAGCAGTCGCAAGTTTTGGACCACAGGTCAGCAGCGGTATACTGATCTGTCCGAACGTTTCCCCATAGCGTTTTCCTAAGATGCTGTTTCGGAGGCAGACATACTTTGTTCCCGCTAAGTCCACGCAACAGATATAACTTTTGTTCTTTTTTTTTTTTTTTTTTTTTTTTTGTCTTTGTGTTAGCGCCGAAGTTTGGCTTGATGCCGCCTTCCAGAAGAATAGCATCACGTCTCGTAGGTTACGCCAAGAACGACACGTTCGTTGTCATGGAGATGCCTCGAACGAATAGACGTGTTCCAAACCTCGAAGCGCCTCATCGCGCCGTAATACACTGCTATGCATTGTGGGAATCCGTGGGAAGCCAAATCAACAAGCGCTCCAGCTCCTGGCCCACAGGTTCCTTGAATGCCACGCGCGCGGTCACGGATTAATAAAAGTAATGCATTGGTATTCTGTATACGGTTATCCGAAGAAGTAGGAGCACACAGGCGAGCTTGGAAGCTGCACACCCTCAGTCTGTAGCAAAGAGCGTGTTGGTAACATTGAATGGCCACAGAAATAATAAAACAAACACAGGACGAGGGACGACGATGAAAGAAATGTTCGTCGTCCCTCGACCCGAGTTTGTTTTATATACTTTCTGTTGCCCGTTCTGTTTACCACTTTATTTTTTTTTTTTTGTAATCTGTGCTGGGCAGCGTCGATTTTAAAATGTTAGTACATTTATTTTGCTCGTAAACGCGGAAAACCGGGAATCCGCGTATAAGGTTTTTGTACGTATACGTATTGCATAACGCCTTGTGGGTGGTGTATGCGTTGGCGGTGGTAAAAATAAGGTACTAAGTAAAAGAGTCGGCCAGGCACAGATAAAAGTCCGCTCCGGGCGGCTCGAAGAGGCGATGGCGGTCGGGATTCCTCCTCGTTGCGAGGGCATGCTTGTTTATTTTGCCGACTCGCTCCAATCTGAGGGTCTGGCCTTGGCACTGCGCAGCCCACGTCCAGCCCTCAGTATGCGTAACGGCGCGCCGATGGCTTCCAGATGCGCGGGGGCCAGCCAACAGCACCTGGAACGCGAGGCCTGCGCCTTTGCCCCTCAAACGTCACCGCTAGTGGATTCACACAGCGCGGCTTATAGCTGGCGGCGTCAGCATCGCTGCCAGCGCGTGGTACAGCGTCCCGCAGCGAGCGCGACGCTGTAGCACGCGGCGACGCCAAGAGGGACTTGCTTCGGCGTGTTTTTGGCGCTTGGGGCGGTTCGGGGATCCACTTCCGATGACGTCATATGTAGGCCTTGTCTTCTGGTGGTGTTAAACGAGCGCTATGGATCCTCCCTGTATCGCGGTGCTCCAACAACCGTCGTGCACTGTGCTCGCGGAAATTTTCCCTTCTCGGAGGATTTCAAGTTTTCGGACAGAAAAACAACCTTGCTAATGATTTTTCTTTTAAGTTTTTGTCGTACAGTTGGGTTTTCTTCGCGTCCAAAAGTATTCCGATGGAGGACAGGAAGAAATGGAAGGGCTGAACGACACGGTGAAAGGTGTGAAGTAGAACGTAACTGGCTAAATTGGCTAACAAGCCCGTGAGTATAGAGAAGTAGCGTAGTCACTGCAGTAACCTAAGGAACGCTGGGCGGTGCCACCCCCGGGCACCGATTATTATTATTGCGGCCAATGAGGAGGCTCCATTTGCCGATGACGACGAACTAATCGCGAACCAAGACGAGTGAACATTATGCGGTCCCTTACTGTAATATTAAAAAAAAAAAAAGGATTTGGGACATTTTTACTATTAGAATTGCTTAGTTTCGTCAATTCTTCTCTCTGCTAGTTACGGGATTCCAAGAAGTCACCTTGTCTCATCATCGTCGTCTGAGCTGCGCGACGATTTCTGAGCACGGGCTCTCTTTTGCGGCATGTCGTACACCGCGTCTCCATTAACTCAGCCTTTTTCGCCTGACTGATATGCGCTCGAAAGTTGTGCACTCGGGCGTCTAAGTCCCCCCCCCCCCCCCCCCCCCCCAGCTTACGTTATCAAAGTTGTACACTCTAAAAAAATGTTTGTGAGTCTGCTTTCCCGCATAGCACTCGGAGAGCCAATCACCACAACTTACGGAGGCAGCTCAGGGAATGACGATGCCGAAACATATGTTTAGACCGAAAAACGCAGTCTGAGTTGTGACATTAAGCAATGCAAAACGTCACGCTTGCATTGCTTAGGGCCGGTTGCACCAACGTCGCTTATCTTAACCCAAAGCGGCGCTTTCCTAAGCCGGCTTAGCGCCCTAAACCGAGCTTAGGTAAGCACGGGTTTAAATTCCGGTTGCACCAACGTTAAGCCGGCTTTACAGACGCGCCCCTAGCTAAACGCTGGATTTGCGTAGGGAATCTAGGGACAAACAGAGCAAACTAGGGAACGCTCAGAGCCACGAATACGATTGGCGGAGAGGAATCACGTGATGTAAACAAAAAAAAAAAAAAAAAAAGAACTGCCGTAATAGTAGTCGTCGGCGTCTGCTTTTCGCTGTATTTCTTCGGTGAGTAACAAATTAAAGGTCTCCAAATTCAATCATTTTTTCGTTTAACTTTCAATAACAGAAGTCAAAGCTTCAAATAAACACGAATGCTCTTTACATCTGTGATTGTGTGTTTAATATCGGTTGATAACAGGATATTTTGACAGTGGTAGTAGTTTTCGTGCTCACATTTTGAGGCGAAGGAGCCATCGGGGGCCCCAAATCTTACCGAACGCGAGAAGGACACTCTACTCGCTACATCGCTGAAGACAAAACATCATGGATATAAGCAGGCAGGTAAGATGACTACTAAAACCAAGTCAAGCCTGAGACCGATGAAGTTCAAAACAGTGACGAACTCGCCACGGCAGCTGCGAAAATGCCCGGAAATCGTCGAATAGAAGTCGTCGAGAGGTCAGGTCACGAGACCTTGCATCGACGGTACTCGTTGCTATCAGCAAGGTGACAGAACTGCACTGTACCGTCGTTGAACATCCGCTGCAGCCTCAAACGGACTTCAGTTTCACACTGTCAAGGTCAGAAAAAAAAAAAAAAAAGAAACTCCCACTAGTACATTACATCGTGCCGATAAGAACGGTCGTCTCTTCGCATCACCTGCCCCAGCCTGCCCCGATACAGCAATGCACGAATCTAACATAGTAGTCGTTACGATTTGTCGTCGCCACGAATGAAAGATATAAAGCAAAATATTCCTAAAAAATCGCGATCACCAAAAAAGTTACGGAAGGCACAACAAGGCGCAACTTTCAACTGAATTTTATTGAAAACGTGTTCCGGTATATAGTCTCAACCATCGTCACAATGACAACAAACGACAAAAGTAAAGGGAAAACACCATCACAGAGCACAACTCGGAAACAACAGTATCTCGTTCTCGGGAAACGAATGAAGGATATAAAGCGAAGTATATCAAAAAAAAAAATGCGATCACCAAAAAAGTTACAGTTATGGAACGATACAGTTTTCTGAAGCCAAGATTCTACTCGCGAGATCAGGAAAATTCACTGAAGATTGTCTCAAAACTCAGAAAACGAAAGAAATTGAATTTTCGCTGTTTTATTACTTAAAAGTGCCGCAATCTAATGCAAACGGCAGAGGTGTCGACAATCAGCTGATCGCCGAGATGATGTACTGCCACTATTCAACGCGCTGATCAGATTGAAGGATACGCGCTACAAGTGTAGATAAACAAGGTGGTAAATAACAATACGCTACAGCTATGCGAAAATTAGTAAGTACATACGAATAAGCTCGTTGACAGAAGAACCAACGGGAATACAGACGTTAGCCCCACAGCTCCGTACGTTTCTCGGTTAGGGCTAACACGCCCTGAAAGTGGAGAGCCAACTTGAAAACAGGGCTCGATCAACACTTCACGCGACAATATTTTGCATCCTTGTCACAATCGAAAGTCATTTTGTCGCAACTTTCACGCTGATGTAGCCTAAAACACTTTTCACAACCAATTTCGTCCACCGCGTCGACCGTGACAAACCAGCCGCCATGTTTTTAATCCAGGATTAAGAAACAACCAGAAGCAAAGCGCCCAATGTTGAGCGCTTAAGTTAAGCGTAGTTTAGTGCTAGGTTTAGCGATAAGCGAGTTTGGTGCAACCGAACGAAACCGAAACTAAGCTTAAGTTCCCGGCTAAGCTCCGCTTTGCGCTAAGCGACGTTGGTGCAACCGGCCCTTAATGTCACAACTCAGAGTACGTTTTTTGGTCGAAACATATCTTTCGGTGTCGTCATTCGCTGAGCTGCTTCCGTAAGTTTCGGAGATTGGCTCTCCGAGTGTTGTGCGGGAAAGCAGACTCACGGGCTTTTTTTAGAGTGATATAGTCGCCGACAACTTAAGAATCGCGGTGTATATGTTCAGACACTATTTCAGAACGAGGCGTCCTGAACATTCCCATGATGATCAAGGCGGCTACGGTTACGGGATGGAATTCGAGATGAAGAAAAAATCTAAACGTTTGTCGTTAATCTCTTCTCTTTTTATTTATAGTTTCACGACTTTTCCGACTCGCAGACGAGAAAGGGGGCTTGTTTATAGATTCGGCGTTAGATTTACCAACTCGGAAGGCGCCCCGATGACCAAAATGGGATGCGAGGAGCGGTGAAATACAGACTCGCCCGTACGGTCGGACAGGAACACAGAGGAAGTCTTTGATGGCGTACGCGATTCGGCATGACCCGTCGGTGTTTACCTTATCCTCGGCTCGGTCTGCATGGCTTCCGCTCTTCGACTGGTTTCTCGTCTCTTGGCGCCGTTTGTTTATTAGCTCGGTCGCTTCTTTCTCCATATGTGTGTGTGTGTTTCGGTCTCTTCCGGCGCCAGCGTGGAGAAATATGCCTAGCGCCGACGGAGACATTTACGGAGACTCGAAGGCAAGTGGTATCCGACAAGCGTCTAGGAGCTGCGGATGCGCTGGTACCGATCTGAGCCTCGTCCTCGGTGCATCTGGTTCTTGTTGCCTATGCGTTTTCTTTTTCTTTTCTTTTTTTCTCGGAAGTGTATCGATGTCGGCGCATATATAGACCTTTCCATCGCTTATCACCCGGGCGAAAAATGCCGAGTCACTGAGCTGTGGACGCATGCGCAGCGTCTGATATGCCGCACAGCAGAGCAACAGCGCATGCCATTCTTGTCTGCTGGGCTGTGGAATACCTGAGCATCCGCTGTTGCTCTGCTGTGTGGTATAGCGGACGCTGCGCATGCGTCCACAGCTCAGTGACTCAGCATTTTTCGCCAGGGTGATGACCGATGGAAAAGTGTATAGTGCCGCTGCTATAGTCAGATACCGGGAGTCGGGCATACGTGAGACTTTCTGGCGTCGTGATTGGTCCATCGGTGTTCTGATCGGCTAATGGCGCATTCTGATTGGCTATGGAGCGTTAATAAGACGCTGGGGGCACTCCACACCCTGCGCTTTTTGAGCTTTCAGTGACGTCATCCGTCGGCGGGCAAAACTTGCGGCGCTGAATGCAACTTAAAATGATGTTACCGAAAAAAAAAAAAAAATATTAAGTTGAGACTAGCGAGCCTGAGTAAACCCACCCCCCCCCCCCCCTTTTTTTTTTTTGTTTCTCCTTTTTTTCTCCTATTTCTTTTTCCGTTTTTGGAAAACGCAGAAACATAAAATAAGAAGGAAGTAGTATATTTTATTTCGAAACTTGGAACGGGCACGCCCAAGTACAACACGCCTACCTGCTTGCGTGAGGAGCTTCTAAGAGCAGCTTCATTTTACGCTGATAAAAGAACGAGCAATAGAAGTTCTTTTTGTTTTGTTATTGGATACATCGGGCTGAGTAAGCTTGACAAATTTGCAACATATCGCGACGGTTCGTCGCGCTGCCTGGCTCTCTCTCTCTCTCTCTCTCCCCCCCCCCCCCCCCCCTCCCCTCCCTCCCGATAAAGAGGGCCATCGACACAGGTTTGCAAGTTGAACACACCTCTGCGTCGGTCGTCGCGAGTATTATCGGCCGTACTCGCTTAAACCAGTTTTGTGTCGAGCGAGTTGACGGTTGTCCCGCGTTCGCGCCTTCTTTACATATTTGTCGGTCGCTTTCCTCCGCGTTTTGGGAACGCTTGCCTTCGGCGAGTGCGTGAGTCTGCTCCGAATGTCCCTTTAACGCCTCTTTGGCCGTTATAATTAGACTGTTGTATACGCTCTCGACATAGACGCACACACACGCGGGTACACAAAACTGTCCTACTTGGTCACTGCTTCGGAAATTGGGTTGAACGATGATAGATAGATAGAGAAGTTTTGCTTGACAGTACGCGATTGCATTGTTGTTGTTTTTTAATGTGAAATCATTAACTGGGGGTCCCATGGAGCGAGCTGACGTCATCAAAAGCATTCACTGTCCCATGAGCAGGGTAAAACTTCCTGCTCAGTGCCATAGAGCAGCCTTTTTTTTTATGTCATCATTCGGCGAGCGTCCCCCGTAGAAAGATTGCAGCGATTGGCTCTCCCAGCTGCTTTCCAGGAGAGTGGTCGCTTCAGACTTCTTGGAGTGTAGGTCACACTGTGCTGAGTGTGTGGTTCTCTTTGGAGGAAATCCACGCTGAGCATTGTGAAATAACGTCGAGCTAGAAGTTCTGCCCTTACGTGTCCTTCGAAGGCCGGATGGGCTGCCATTCTCTGTCAGGGTTGGTGCACCGAGAAGCGTGGACTTTTTTCTCGCGGGCTGACGTCACCCTTTGGAAGTCGCGCTGCCTCGTGACCTTGACTGCTGTCGCCCCAAGAACGACCTTGGATGCAGCTGTTGCTCTTGCATTTCTTACCTTTTGTCCTCTGAGGGCACGTCTTCAGCGACCGGAAAAATTCCCGCTCCTGCTGGAGGGATGAGACGGTTGAGGGGTGATCGGTGTGCAGCGACCGAGCGGACGTCTGTATTTTACTTTTTTTTTTTTTTTACCCATATCTTGTCGATATTTCCTAAGGAATTTGCTGTATTTTACTGTGGGAAAGCTTCGACAACCCCTGCTTTCTCTAAACTGCATGTCAGTGACCATAGAAAAGGTACATTTTTTTAGCTGCTTGACAAGATCCACTTCAATGAGATTGACATTGCTTTTTCTGCGTTTAAGGCTTTGCGTAGCTTTTGTGCGTAATTATTCGTTTGTACGATTATAATAGTGTATACCATATATCTTTATTTTTTTTCTTCAGTTACGGGACGCTATGTTTGTTTGTGGGCGGCATTTGTCTGGCAAGCATCTATCGTTCGGCTACAAGATTATTTACTCTAGAATAAGAAATCGGATATATTGTATCTATGCTCGATAGAGGCTATATCAATTTTGTTTTTTATGTTATTGTATTTTTTTTTTACTAAGGGTGCTTTAAGCCGACGTTTTTTTTGTTTCTAAACTACGAATGTTTTAGACTACCTGATCTAAATTTTGACTATAATCGGTGTATAGTTAGCTCGATTTAAAATTTTAATTAAATTAAATAAAGATTATTATCGTATCGGTATAACTGCCGTTATTTAGCGAACTACCTTAGTTTCCGTGCTAGCGATAATGTCAGACAGACGCGGTTTTATATTGCCGTATCTGTTTGCGAATCCTTTTCCTTATTGGGCGATGGTCTTCTTCCACGATACTCTTTGAATGACAGTAACGAGTAGATATAAAAAAGAAAAAGGCTTATAAAGCTCAGGGGGTCGCGGCTTGGCTAATGGATTCACGCTCCGTGGAGCCACGTGGCTAGCTCGCCGGATTCGATGGAAAACCGGTCATTTGCATCGGTGCCCTCAAACCGGCTCGTCAGCGCAAGAAAAGTTGCCGGCGTCGACGAAAAGCTCGCTGTTTGCTCTTCGCTGGGATTCGAGGAAAGGGAGAAGTGCGTGCACGGGTACCGTCCACTCCGCTTGCTCTCACACTCCGCGTAGAGTGACGGAGGGAGCCGAATTTCAAGTTGGTTCTGTTACGGGCCACAGGCTACACGTAATGCGTGTATACTGTCACTGACCTTTATTAACGTACTCCTTGCACACTTAAGTATAATCATAGCCTCGTCTATACTCACGAAGCCTGGCTGTTCGACCGCAGAGCCATGTAGTGCCTGGTTACAGATTTGGAGCGCGAGGATCTGGTAGCACAGAGCCTTTCTCGGGGAGTCCGGTATTCAGCGCACAGCTTTTCACAGAGGCGAGGACCCGAAACATGGTTTTCAAACCCGGCGAGAAATGAAGCGGTAGCGCGAGGAAGCGAGGAGCACGCGGGCGGACATTCCATCGCTTGGAAGAAGTGCGTTTCGGCGCCTCGCCGCAGCGGGGCGCCTCTCACGTGGCTCTCGACCCTTTCATCCGTTGTCTGCCGCTCTACCTTTTCAATTTCGGCGGCCGCGTCTCGTAGTGATCTGCCAGGCTTCGTCAGTATAGAGGAGGCTATGGTATAGCAAATGTTAGAGAAATTCAGCTTTTCTCGCTCCTATTTCAGCGTGGCATGGGACTCCAAAAAGAGGCTCGTGAAAGTGACACCATCCGAAAGACTTATTATGTGTGATCGGTTCAAGTGTAGTCGTAGGTAGAGTTTGATTCGATTACAATCTCGTTGTGATTGGAAACGGCAGAGTCTCGGTGGCGCCCTCGGTGGGTAAATCGGTGAACTGTCGGAAAGGGTTCGGTTGTGGCAGTGTCACTATAGCCGATTCCCTTATAAGCGGCGTCGCCTTTTATAAATGCGTTGCCAGCGGAGAGAACGAGCCACTTTAAATGTCTTGGGCACCCCTCCCCCCTTCCCCTTGGTCCGGACCCTGCGACCCGAGGTTTCTTCACGCGGCTCTGCTGATCTCGCTTCCTTTCGCTGAAATTAAGATGGGACGGGGGCCGACCCCGAAAATAGATTCCCATTCCGGGAGACGAAGGAACGAGAAAAAGATGGCGGTGCCTCTTGATGTCTTATGGAGAGCTCATTCCTGCTACAGTATGCGCGCGGCGTCGTTCTGTCGACCTGCAGCCTTGGGCGAGTTACTTTCAGAAAGTAATTCGTTACAGTTACTTCCACAAACAAAGTAGCGAAGTTGCCTTTGCAGTTATGGCAACTAAAAATAACTTGTTACAGTTACATTTACTTAAAACAGTAACTGCTTACTTCCTATAGTTACTTTTCTATTACACAAAAACAAAAAGTAGGAACCATTGCTTTGAAGAAGAAGTACTCGTGTTTCTACTTCATGTTGTAACTTGCCCTCCTATTTACTGTGATTGGTCACTGGACGTGCGTCGTTTCACGTCTGATGTGTCCAAAAATTGATTGGCCAGAAACAGCCAACATCGGCAACGGTGATAGTGCTTTGAGCTATCAACATGCGAGTGTTCGGTTACAAAGAACAAGCGCGTGCGTAAATAGGTTTTTCACATCACTCGCATGTGGTTATCACCGAGTCGTGACTCATGGGAAACTACGTATTTGCAAAGTAAGGAAAAAAAAAAAAGAGTCGTTACTTTTTAATGTATTTACTCTAGAAAAGTAATGAAACTACAGTTAATATTACATTTCGAAAAATCAACGCTTTGCTGTTATCATTTACCGAAAATATAACAACCTTTAAGGCGTCTCTAGCCAAGGCTGCGATCTTGTACGGGCATTCGCCGGATGTTCTTCCTTTTAATCGGACAGTGCATCCGTTCGACCGAGGGCGTGCAAGATAGCCTCGATTGAGGGACTCTCCAGATCAGAGATTTCCAAGTAGGGAATGACCCCGAGCCTCATCTGACTCACCGAATTACGCCCGAGATAGCGCTGTTGCAGGAGTGGCCGTGTGTAAAGTGGAACAGAGGGGGACTTTATTGTTCATCTAAAAACCACTTGCACGATAACTGGCAGCTCTTCAAAAGACGGGTGAATGGATAGATAAATGGATGCGTATACATAGGGCTAAAGTTGAAGCTCGGGCTAGTTGGTATGACATATCACACGATTTAAAACAAACACAGCGTTTTTTTTCTTTTTTCTGCAGGGCTGCGTTTGTGAGTTTTTTTTTTTTTTTTTATCTGGTTTTTCGTTTTTTACGCTGTTTTAATTCTCAAATACGGCTGAGCCCCTCCTTTAGTCGGGCAGGGGCACGAACCGCCCGGTTAATATTCTAAAGCGACGTGGTCGCCGCCTGGTGGACCCCCTTCGAAACTCGGAAGTGTGGATGCATTTCGAACGAGTGTTATTCTGCGCTCGTGGGTTCTGCGTTCGACTGGACCGGCCTTTGGGAATCTCCCGTGTCCAGACTCTTTTCTTACGCGCGTACTCCACACGCGGCTATGACGTCACGCCCCTTTGGTGGCGCTGCTGTCGGCACGGCGCATGCGCAGAAGCTTCACCGCACGCGAGTATGATTTCTGCGCACGGTGCGCACACCCGGCAAGTGCGGACCCGTTCGTAAACGGCGCGTTGGCCCGCATACTTGAAAAAAAACAAAGAACGAAATGAACGCGAGCATGTGGAGTGCAGTAATGCGAGCCGCAAGATCAAAGCGTGCTCTTTTTTTTTATATATATATTGATTCGCTCTTCTGTCAGCTTCTGCGGACCTTTCATCGACCCCTCCGTGCCGTCAGGCTTGTTCGCAACGACCTTGGCTTACGGGACCTTCGGCGGCTTATCAAGTTGCGACAGATGTGGACGCGATAGAATGTCGATTGGAGGGCGGAGACTACGGACGGCGGTTTTATAAGTTGACGGCTATCTCCCCAGGTGCGCGGGCGTCAGCTGCTGCGTACATGCATCTCTCGGAACGCGACCCGATCGAGAGGCTTGACGGACGTTCCTTGTCAAGCACTCGCGATGACTTTGTCGTTGTGTGCGGTGCGCGGTGTGTGCACGGCCTCCACTTCAAGTCGCATATTGGTTTGATCTGACACTTATCGCGAGCGATCGAGCGTCCATTCCCGTGTCGTCGACAGCTGCGCAATGCGTGGCGTCGACACCTGCACCACGGGTGATTGGGAAATAGGCCAAGGTTCCCGTTAGGTGGGATTAGTGTTAACAGCCCTGTCACGCGGAAAAGTTGTGTCAGTTGCATCGAATGACATTCGAGCTGTCTGTCAGTCGGCGCGGGTAACTCCTGACACGGCGCTCTTAGCCGGGATCGCCGAGATGATTCGCCGATCATCATAAATACCAATCGATGGATATGACAACCCCTGTTTAACTGTTTTACGGGCACTTGAAAGTCTTTCAGAACGAACTCCTTCGAAGAATCGGCAATTCAACTCGCGATGTCAGCTCCACGCGTGCCCAACCTTCTGCGTTTTTTTTTTCTTCTTTTAACTGTCCTTGACGTAAGTTAATGACGTAACATCGATGCTACGCATGATTTTCGACTCGTCGTATCAGAAACCTAGCTAGTCCGTACCTTTCTCACAAATTCTTGCGGACCGTATTATCCGGAAACGTTTCCAGTATAGACGAAAAGGGACGATATAGAAACCTGGCGAGAAAGAGCTGGCGGGAAGTTGCGGAGAAAGCCGTGTATACGCGGCGGAACGACTCGGCGGCATTCCTCCGAAAAAGGGCCCTGGAGGAGCCAAGTCAAGCGCGAAATCACCGAGCCCAAAACCAGAGCATTTTCTAGCCCACTTTGGGTCGGGTTTCGCAAAAGAGAAGAAACCAAACCTTTGTGTCTGTCTAGGAGGTATACGCAGTAGTCTGGTAAAGAAGTATCGCGCAAGCGATTGCTTCCGCCGAGGCCCGGATGGAGTTCCTTGACTGCGTGGTTACATTTAACGTCACGTGAGCGCCTTGAAAGGGTTCTGCAGGTTCCATTTAGTGGCGTCGGCAGGCAGCTCGGACGCAGCTGACCGGAGAGTTGTTGAGGCGTGCGGTGGGGGTTGGGCCGTGGAACTTTTCGAAATCTCGTAGACTCGCGTGGTGCTTGTCAGGCCTGTTCAGTGGAACGAGTGTTTAAAGAACTGTGGTTTCACACCGCTTTATGGCCTTGTCCGAGCTTCCTCGGCAGCCGTCGCAGGGTGAGTGAACGGTCAAGCCGCGCTTGCGTTGTCAGGATGTTCGGTTGCCTCGGGCTGTACAGTACTATACTCCCTTTCGGCTTAGGATGAGCCAGAGCGGAGCCAATCCAGTGCTGTGTCACGTGACCTTCGGAGATGAATCTGTTACGTGACTACAGCGAGCGTATCATGTAACACAACTATAGCGCTGGATTAGGTATGCTGGCTCGTAGAGCGGAGTATAGATAGATGGCTTACATGTGACGTTTCCGCATCAAGGGTTTCCAGGGGTTAGGACACTCCAAAAATAAAATAGATAACTATATCGCTAGGACTCATTGTATGTTCCTATAAATCTGTTAAATTTGTTTCCAAAATGGCGCCATAGTTTCGTGGATACATCTGTTTTGTGTGCGGGACCCTCGGATCCGTCTCATTCGAAAAGGCCGCCGTGGCTGTTGGGTCGGTGACGTCATCAGCCCAACGCGCGGCGCGGCTTTTGGCTCTCGGCGTTTCGAGCTTCAGCATCGGCATCGCTCGCTTCGTCGAAGTCTTTGACATTGATCGCAGCAGCGATGAGAGTGATCGTTATCGAGAGTCGTTGGAAGCTGGGTCACTTTGGCTTCGACTCGCTGACGACCGGCTCCAGCGACGACGAGATTGTCACGGGCGAACTCGTCGTGGTCGCCGCGTCGTCCGTGACGATATCGCGGGTGCTCGCAGAGGGGAAGGTCAAAAAGGCCGGGGGCGAGAGCGAGAGTTGCGTTGGAGTAGCCGAGCTGCGCGAGAAGTTTTAATGGTATACCGTGGCGAGGCGAGCTTGACTGATCGCGGAAGCGCCTAGAATGAGAGAGCGATCGTCATGATGACGCCTGGTCGCCATGACGCCATGTTGCCTGGTCGCCATTTGAAAATCATAAAAATTCGTAAATTCTCAAAACTTTCCCTGAAAATCGTGAAACCGGTGTGTTTACTAAGTAGCCTATGGGCATTACATTTCAAAAATAGTCTAGACGAACGCGTTCCATTTCGAGTGTAGCCAAGACGGACGCGTCTGCCACTTTGCAGCGTCTCTTGGAGCTTCAGGGTGTTTTCTGCTTTGGGCGGGGATCCACTACTGATGACGTCAGACGCAGGCCTCGTATGTTATTGGCTCATCAGCAACGCCGCCACTATGGCCGCTGATCCGATGCTAGTGCAGGCCATGGATAGGTCTGAGATAAGCTGCCGAACTCTCTTAACAGGTACCGTAAAAATTCGAACAAAAAATTATACGGGGAGCTTATCGAGTCAACTTTATCGGGAATTGACAGAGTGGCTCGCTCACTACCAGCGGAAGTTGATGTTTCTTTTCAATCTTTTCGCGTGCCTGTTTGTAACGATCTTTACGCTAGCGTCGATATTCAAAGAATACAAATCGCGTTCTCGTATACGCACAATACTCGTGATCGATTGAGCATACCCGAGGTTGTTATATTTCTTGACGTTGCTCCCAGCCTCTTCTTTCATTTTTTTTTCTTATTATTTATGTTCTTTTTTTTTGTTCCCGATGTTTCTGTTTTGAAATGCGCGGTCTCTTTTTTGTCAAACGTCGTTTCGTTCTTATTTCCAGGCCCCTTTTGTGCGTTTGGCGATGACAAATTGAGCATTTCTCGGTCGCCTTTCTCCGCAGCGCAAGGGGTACGCGCTTTGCGTGAAAAACGAACGAGGGAAATGGAATACTTGGGCCGACGGTTAATGTCAACGTTTCCGCGTGTATCGAGGTGTCTTTTTTTATAAGAAGTGTCACTAAAACTAATCAACGAACCGAAGTAGAAGAACCACACTCATGTTCGATTGCAAATACAGTACCTATACTGTATTTGCAATCGAACGTGAATGTGAAGTTTTGAGGCGATGTATCAGCACATCGGGCACCTGGTGGGCGTGTGTTTTTAATCTGTATGTGTGTGTGTAATCTGTCTAACAAGTTTCTTTGGTTCACTTTCGATAAACTTCAGTTGCGAGTCAGCCGTTGTCCTGTCGTATTCTCTAGCAGTTTTTCGTCCCCGTTTACTTGAGGCTGTTTTTCATCATGTATAACTCTTGGTGACTGAAAACTTGGCGCATGTGAGGTTTTCGTCATGCCCATATTTCACGGAAGAATAAACGAACGTGCGCTCCAAACTGGAGCGAACTGCGTAGTTGCGATCATTGCTGCTTATTTCCTATTGACGCCATTTTCACCGAGACGCCGAGATTGAGCGCTTCTGTTTCACGCTTTTTAATGTCGTTTCCAATGTCGTGACGTCGCGGTTTGCTTATTGGTCGACGCTCTGTCGCGCTTTTAGTTTACGCTCTTACCGCGGGGGGAATATTCGGCGCTGGCGGCGGCCTTTGCTCCGCCCATTCACCAAACTCTCCCAATATAGACGCCTTGCAGCAGCTGTGCATGGGCGCCGCCATAACCGACCTTCAGTCGTTTTTTTTTTTTTTCTTATTTCGTTTATTTCATTTCATCATTACCATAGCAGAGAGCCAAACGCCGGCGTCCGGCGTTTGGCCCGCCAAATTTAACGAGAAAACTTGTTTCCTCGTTAAATTTAACGGGGCCAAAATTGACGTAACGTGCATAGCTCACGTTACGTCAATTTTTATGCTAAATCTATCGGGGAAGCTGCATTTGCATATATGTCACACGTCACGTCGGGCAACCTAACATCAATTTTTTCCGCTATATTTAGCGGAAAATGCGCGGACCGACGGACGGACAAAATGTTGGGATTGGCGGGTTTTGTTTAAAATATTTCGTCCTTTAAAATAGTTGTAATCGTCTTTGGACCAAATGTGACTCTAACCACGATGAGGTTTAGTCGAGTCGATTTCGCGTATGACGTGCGTTTGCGGCTCGGAATGTGTCGCCACAGCAACGCTTCACTCGTTGTATGTTGCAGTATTTTTCTCAACTTTAATTTCACTCGGCCCTTGGAATTATTCGTTTAACGAGCATACGCAGTACTCGGTAAAACACGAGCGCACACTATCATAAAATATATATATATTTTTTTTCTCCTTTGCTTGTTGGCCCGCGTACCTCAGAGAAAATGTCAAGTTTGGGAAGCGGACCGTTTAAAACGAAATTTCGCGAAGCGGGTCATTTTTTTTTTCTTTCCTGAGCGCATCTTGAGCGCTGTCTTTATTGTTGCCCGTTTTTATTTTGTTCCTTTTTTTTTTTTTTTTTTTTTTTTTTTTGCTGTTTGCATCGGTGTCGCTAGCTCGACGAGATTTCTCATCTGGGTAAAGAGGGTACTTTGGACTTCGTTCGCTCTGAAGTTTTGTTTATTCCCTTTTAATTTCATCGGTGAGAACTGCTTTCTTGCCTGTCTATTCGTCGTAATCTTTTCTCTCTTTTTTTCTAAAAAAAAAGGAAAAGGGGGGGGGGGGGGGGGGGACGTTGTTAGGCACGACGGTTTCTCGACGTTTTTAAGATAGCCTCGCTTGGAAGAAGCGAGCTTCGAAACTGAACAGAAAATGAAAACTAACGGACGGCTGGGAGAAAAATCAGAATCCTGGGAAGATTTGGCTTTGACCCGCTTTCGGTTTTTAAAGGAGCAATGCAACAATTTTTGTACTTTGCACAAATACCGCGTAAAACAGATCCCTAACGTTAATGACCTATGAAACACGCGTTCGTTTTTCACCTCACGCAATAGAAGTCCCAGAAAAAAATTTAAGAAAAACGAGCAGCATTCACCCCCTCAACTCGCAGCCAGAACAAGCGGCCACGTGATCTGGAGCCGATTATATGCTGCCAATGTTGATCACAGCCACGCGCTGGGGTTGGCAAAGCGCAGGACACGCGCTGAGTTCCAGACATTGTTATGGCTCGGCTATTGTCGTCGTTGCAGCGATTGGACACGGGTTACAACCCGAATGCTCCTCGAGATAGCAATTGTCACGAGCCCAAGTCGAGTGCCCACGCAATGCTCGGGTCCAATCTATGAGCCGCATTCAAATATCGTCACTTGGGTGTAGTGCGATCCCCGAGTTACGTCATCGAATTTTGCGAAGGAGAGATTGAATGAAAATGATCGCTTTTGTCCTTGAAATTACACCGCAACAAAGAAGTTTCTTGGCCAGTGGCGTTGCGTGTGAGTATCCTTGAGTCCCAGGTGTGCCAGTAAGCTCGTGTAGAGAGAAAAACATTCCAATTGAATATCGTTGCACAGCTCCTTTAAGTAGCCGCGTCCTAGGCCACTGTCAAGAAACCATCGGACCGCGTCTGCGGTTTTTGTTTTTGTGTTCATTGTTTTTGTTTTTTTCCTGTTAAAGTACTTTTTTTTTTTTTTTTCTCCTTCTGGAATATCCGACCTTGTTCTCACCCACGGCTGGTTCCGCTCTACGAGCAAGTATCATTGAGTTTGACCCCAGTTTCGGTAGCGTCGGAGACGGACACCTCTCTCGAGTCCGTCGAATCACCGTCTGGCCGACTTTCTCGCCTAGTATCCAACCTCCAGAGCGCGAAATGCGACGCCCATTTCGCAGTTGTACGCATTGAAACAGTAGCGCGCTATAAGAGGAAGCACATAGATGGTTTCGCAACATTTCGAAGTATTCGAGTCTTTTAGCATGCCGTACATTCTTGAATTACCCGAAAATGTCGTGAACTCCAAAGATTTTTGGGCGACTTGGAGCTATGATGAAAATAATAGAAGGGGAACAAGGGGGACAAAGGACAAACACAAATCTCCAAACATAGCTAGGTGAATGGTGCGCGACCGAAAAAATCTGTCTGGTCCGGGTATCGAACCCGGGACCTCTCCATTTCCAGTGGAGCGCTCCACCAACTGAGCTAATTAGGGTTAAATGTCAGTAGAGCAAACTGGTTTTATCAGCTGTCACCAGCCTAACATGATGGTTTACTTCGAAACGTTGCCTGTTTTGAGATTGTTCGAGTCTTGCACGAGTTTTGACAAATCGCGCGATAAACACGGTGAACTAATCGCTTCGGTAGTTTACGCCTACGCACCTTGGCGGCGCTGATTGTGGCTGTTCACAATGGCTAGGTGGCGTGAGCTACCGCCCGATCCAAAGGGCTCGGCCGGATTCATCCATCCATCCATCCACATATTGAAGCATTTGGGTTTTTTTTATGATCAGTGATAGCTCACGGTGCCAACGTTCAAGGGGATACGATTATGAACATGGCACGGGCCGAGGCCCATTGGCGGAAGGAAGTCTGCAAATTTTCCAATCAGCCAGTGTCAGGCATACCTCGGCAAACCTCACTCATGAGGGCCCTCACTCACCCTCACTCACCCTCATCTTCACAGGTGAGGTGAGGGTGAGTGAGTTTCTGAACCAGAAAAATTCATGAGTGTGAGGGTGAGTGAGGGCAGTGAGGGCAGTGAGGGCCGTGAGGGCGGTGAGGGCCGTGAGGGCTGTGAGGGCGGTGAGGGCCGTGAGGGCGGTGAGGGCCGTGAGGGCCGTGAGGGTCGTGAGGGCCATGAGGGCCATGAGGGCGGTGAGGGCGGTAATGGGTATGAGAGCCATGAGTACGTGAGGGCGGTGAGTGGCGTGAGGGCCATGAGTGCGTGAGTGGCGTGAGGGCGGTGAGTGCGCGATGGGTGTGAGGGCCATGAGTGCGTGAGGGCAGTGAGTGGCATGAGAGGCGTGAGGGCCGTGAGGGCGGTGAGTGCATGAGGTGGTGTGAGGGCCGTGAGGGCGGTGAGTGCGTGAGGCCCCCTTCGGATCGAGCATCTTTCTCAGCAATTGTGGGGTTAATGGCGGGTTGTTCTCTAGCTTTCCCTAGATCGACACGAATTGCTGAGATCGGGTCCGGCTCGAAATAAGCAAGCAACTCGGAGCAATTCGAATACGTTTGAAGCGGCTGCATCTAATCAGGGACGCAAAATTTTCACGTGATACCTCGTGCCGGTGATGATGACACCGAAAGACTTGGTTCTCGTTTGAAATCGATCGTTTTTTTTTAAATAAACTGTTTCAGAAAGGTGCATTAGTATTCTTAACGAGGTTTAAATGCATAAAAACACGTTTATAACGCGTAATTGTGTCTAAATAGTGCAAGAAAAATAAAATTTTATGATGACGATGGCAAATTGCAGCAATTGGTTGCTGCGTGTGATCGCGGGCGGCGCGTATTGCTGGTGTTGCGACGTAAAGTTTCTGGGCGAAATTGCCCCATCTGAAGCGGGCCTGAGTTGCGTGAGGGCCATGAGTGCGTGAGGGCGGTGAGTGGCGTGACGGCGGTGAGTGGCGTGAGGGCGGTGAGTGCCGTGAGGGCGGTGAGGGCTATGAGTGCGTGAGGGCCGTGAGGGCGGTGAGGGCGGTGAGTGGCGTGAGGGCGGTGAGTGGCGTGAGGGCCATGAGTGAGTGAGGGCCGTGAGGGCGGTGAGGGGCGGTGAGTGCGTGAGGGCCGTGAGGTTCAGTGAGGGTGAGTGAAGTGCTGAAGGTGAGTGTGAGGGTGAGGGTGAGTGAGGGGCTGAAGGTGAGTGTAGCTGTGAGGGTGAGGGTGAGTGAGGGGCTTAGGTGAGTGTGGCTGTGAGGGTGAGGGTGAGTGAGGGGCTTAGGTGAGTGTGGCTTTGAGGGTGAGGGTGAGTGAGAACGACCTAAAATGCCGACCTCTGGTGTCAGGAGGAATTTCATTCGAGCTACCAGATGGGCTGAGCGGCGCGACTATCATTTGATAACATTTGGTTAATTAGCAGTCTTTCGTTTTCTTCTTTTTTCACGAGCAAGCACCATTTGGTGATATATATAGCTAAGTTATCTTGATTATCATGATACCTATGGCTTACTACAGTCGTCACTTCAAAGAATAAAAAAAAAAAAGCTGTTCGCATAGTTCATTTTCTGTCCAAAGTAGCTCTCACAATGTTTGGTTGTCGAAGAAAAAACTTTATTTTTTTACATTTAAAACATGTACGTTTTTTTATAAAATAGCTAATTACATACAAGCTTTTTAGTTCACCACCTAAAAATAGAAATTCCCAACGCTCCTTCTTGAACCAATTTCCTCTTGTACGGTTGTTAAAAAAGAGCCATTACCACTTATCTGTCACTGAGAGAGGCAGAAAGCAAACGATGTTGGGGAGCGTTCGACGTTATCTATTGCTTAAAACGGGTAAAAGCTGTTAGATGCGGGCCGAGAAAGAGACCCCGATCACCGTCGGTGTCACGGCAGAAAACAAAACGGCGGAAGGCAATTGTACATCGACTAGAATAAGTCAAAATAAACTCGCGACAGGGTTGGAAGAGCGTATACAAACAGCGCAACTCGAGTCAACGATCATTCGACGCCCGTACTCCACTCAGGGGGGTGGGGTGAAATGGTCGAAGAAAAGTGTTGTTCCAGTTTGAAATGATCGGCTATGCAGTAATGTCAACACTCGTTGACGCGGAAAGCACCATTTTGAGACGCTGGCAAATTTGCCGGGACGCAAATACGACGACTGTTTTTTTTGTGTTGGCGTCGTTAGGCAAGCATGCGGGCATGTGCTGGTAATGACGTCGTCGCCGTCGTTTCCCTTTCTCTTATCGTTCGAGTTAATGATGGGTAATGGCCGGCAGGCTCTGTGTACGCGTCGCCGCTGAAACAATGGCCCCGTGGAGATCTTTGGAATGCGTGTCCTTGTGGTCGCGTAGTTGACCCCCCCCCCCCCCCCCCCCCCCCCCCCCCCCCCCCGCCGGCGAGACTGGCGGGGCATTTTCTCCCGTTTCCTCTATTAGCTTTTTTAATGGCTGGGGGCGTTGATTAAAAACTCGGACCCGATTATTCGCTATTCTTTGATCGGTTAAGTAATCGATTCAACGGTTCTTTTGGCATTCGTACGTATTACGTAAAATAAGTGTCAGGAACTAGACATTTTTATACTATTTCTCGTTATGGTCATTAATGGCGGAATGTACAGCCTCTTTTGAAGCTTGACGCTACGTACTGCTCTCCAAAAGGGAACACGGGCGAGCGACCGGAGAAATGAAATATATCCGCATTATGTGTAGAGCTCGTATCAGTCCGGATTACCATCATTGGAAATTCTAAATTGTTTTATCGTTAATATACAACTCGGTTGTCTCATGAACAGAACGAACAAGCACGAAGTAATAGAATGAGCATTTCTATCTTTTTTACTCGAAATTTCTAACTTAAGACCTACCTGATTGGCATCACTAATCGCGATTAAAGTATGAATTCATGAATCCGGAATAATCGATCAGTTCTAGTTTTTTATCTAACGTTTCGAGATTTATTGCGCTTCGAGCGCGAGGCGCCTGCGTGCCACCGCCACTGCTCCTTCTCGCTGCACTAAAGAAACAAGTCTATCACGCATGCGCATTCCGAGGTTTCACTCAGGAGTAACGCAGAAGATGGCAAACCGTCTCATGCGCTGAGTTTGATTTCGTTCTAATTTTTAAATGCCTGGTAGGGACACGCGTGTCAAAACATAAACTTTATGCAAAAAAAACAAAAACAAAAAAACGTTAGAGCAATATTGACGGCGCCAGACGCTATTTAGTCGGTAGTCACCTCCTCTCCACTGGTTTTCTCTCTCAACATTTCGGGCGCGTGGAGGAGAGGTGGAGCGACTTCGCCTTCAAGCTGAAGTGGAGAGAGTGTATGACCATCTCGTTGGGGTGGAAAGAGTGTATGACCATTCCGTGACGTCATGGACTTGTGCTATCATCGCTGAGCCAATCATAAGCAGAAAAGGCCTAGTGACTTGCACCCTCGATAATGATAGATTTTTCCCATTAGCCCGTAGCGTCGGCTGAAGCTGAAACGAAGTATAAATATCCGATAAATATCCACCGCAAAATATTTAATACCGTTTTTCTTTCGAGAAAATGAATCTGGACGTTTACGCGTACACCTCCGAATCACTTGCTGCCGCTCTCCTGGCAACAACGAGCAGGGGCACCCGTGACGTCAGATGTCGTATCCGAGAGCAGACAACGCCACGGCGTTGTGCGTTGTATATAGTGAGCGTCTGCGGTTTTGTGGGCTTGCTTCTGATTTAGGCTGTTTGCGACAGGGGATGAACCGTGGGGTGCAATAACACCACGAAGAAGTGCGGCAGAGTGGCGTCTCATTGGTTCCGAGCAGTCCGACGCGATCGCTGGCTCCTCGCTTGCGCGTCGTGCTGGAAAACAGTTGGCGCACCTTGGTACCAAATGAAACGTTCCGTGCCATTCTGCTTCGAAGCGGCATCTGCGTCCGCATGTCTGCGAATTGCGAATGCAGCCCGAGGTCCCCTCGTAAGCAATGCCGGCGGATCGGTTATTATATCTTATTTCTATGATGAAACATTATTGTACGTTTTCTTTGTCTGTTGTCAACTAAGCTAATACGTTTCGTTGAAAACGATCAAGTGGATCGTTTTCAACGAAACTGCTTGTACAGGATACAAAAGACACGCCGCACACCCGTGGACACGCCCGAAGCACATGTTTGCTTTATAGTACATGTGTATGCTTCGAGCGGCTCTAAAGGCATTTTTTGTTTGACCCCGCGATTCGGCCTTCATACAAGGAAGGCCTCAGACAGAGTAAGCAAACTTTGCTTTGTACGGTACATTAGCAGTGCGACCCCAGCATTAGCTGAAGGCCCGAGACTTTCGTAAGTTGAAGCTTTGCTTCTTTGTGTGTGTGTGCGCGTGTGTTTCTAACAGGTGTCCACAGAAATCTGTTTGCCCCTTTCTCTGGGGTCTTTTGGCCCGAAGTATGTTTAAATAAATAAATGAAAGTGTCGTTACATCGCTACGTATCGTCACGGACAACGAGAAAGAAAAGCTGCTTGACGCAGGGCGTGTTAGCTCAGCTGACCTAGCGGACGTACAGGCTTTAGCGAATTTCGGGTGATGTCGTCAGCAAAATTGAGGCACTCTAGCCGTATGGAGACACGCTGCCCAAGGAAGAGATCTCCCTCCAATATCTTCTTTATTAACCTTTTTTTTTATATATGAAGCGTCTTTCTGTTGTTGTTGTTTTTTCTACCGGGGCTTTGAAATTTGATCGCTTATGATCCTGGGTTGTCCGGTTCCGCAGAGCTGCCCTCCTGGATCTCTCTCATCTACAAAAACGGATGTTTATTCCCGTGAATCTGAGCGGAGGCTTATGTCTCCAAGTTATGTAAAGGCGGGCGTTGTTTTTCACCGGGGGTTTGTACTAGCTGGTTTATGGTTCGACCCATGCATTGTGTTGGGCGGTCGTGATCCTCGGAGGCGATGCGTATTTTGTCCCTGCTCCAAAATGTTTATTTTTTCTTTTCTTGTATTTGAAGTTTCACGTTAGATTTTATGGAACGACAACGGAAGAACCAAGTCTTTAGACGAGAAAGAATGTATTTTATACATTGTTTCAAAGTAGCGTGAATGCCCATTTTATGCACTCACGCTTCTTTAAAGAGAACACACTCTTCGAGAGACAGAGAGAAAATATATAAAACATTGGCGTTCCACTGGTATGACGGCGGCATTATGCGTGGTTGGCCGAATTTTGATCGGACAGTGCTCTCTCCCTCCTTTCCTCTCTTCCGGTCATCGTTCTCTACTTTCTTTTTCTTTTCTTTCTTTCTCCACGACGTTTTGACAAATGGCCTTGCGGAGCTCCGGCGCGGTGAGGTCGAGACACTTGCGCTTGCTCTTCGCGATGCATATCTTACAACATGATCTGTTTATTTGGCGCCTCGAGGAATGACGGCTTATAGCACCCTCCAGCCGAAAATAAAGAAATAACAAAAATATTATAACGTCGCCGAATTAAAAAAAAAAAAAAAGAATATTATGCAGTTTAAAGAGAAAAAGAAGAGGAAAGGGTAGTTCCTATCTCGTTGGGGTCATTTTCACATCTTGCGTGCCTGGGTTATTTCTGCTGTGGCGCTCTGCCTTTATTTATGTTTGTTTCTTTCCACTTCGAGTTATGGTTTGTCCGCTGTATGGATGTTTTGCCGTGTTAGTTTTTTGTAGTGCTTGAGCATCCGTCTTTTTGCCGGTCCCTCGTCGTCGCTGCCTGTTGGTGTACCGCTGTACCAGCGTTCCCCTTGCCTTTCCCCCGTTCCCCGCGTTGAGTCTCGTGCGGTCTCGCCCGCAGTCTCGGCCCTCCTCGCGAGATGTGCGACAGAGCGAGAGAGAGAGAGAGAGAGAGAGAGAGAGAGAGAGAGAGAGAGAGAGAGAGGGAGGGAGACCGCCCCCACCACCAGGTGACGGAAAAGGTTGTAAATTTGGCGGTCAGGAGGAGGAAAATTTTTATCGTCACCTCCGCTCCGCACCTTCCTTTTTAGCCCTCCCGGGTGTAAATATTTGTCGTTTTTTGGTTTGTTAGTTTGGGCCCCCGTTTTATTCCCCGGTCCGGGTCGTCTCGGAAGATTTGATGTGTTTTGATGGTCTGACTTTGGGGAGCTGTCGTCGCCGCGTGTGTGTACGGGTGCGTTCGCTCGCTCGCTCCGGCAGTCGAGCACGGTGGACATGTTTACACGCGTGCTAACGCCTGCGCGTGTAAAAAGGCGTTTTTTTTGTTTTTTTGTTTGTTTTTTTTGCGTGTGTTTGAAGTTGGTGTGATGAAACGGTGTTGATCTTGTGCGCCGGGTGTGACGTTCTAGATTATACAAATGTTTTATTTCTCTTTTTTAAAGCGATTTATTTTTCTCAGCCAAAATGATGGCGTCCATCTAGTGTCACGTAGCGTCACGGGTCACGTGATATCCGAGCGTCGCGTGACGTTACGCTGCAACGTGACGTCATGATGTCGTGGGAAGTTCTATAGAAATTCCGTGTGAATTCTGTAAAAAGCATTATCGAAATCAAGATTTAAAAAAAAAAATTACTTTGTAGAAATTTTATAGAAATCATCACATGACGTCAGGATGTAACGTGACGTCATATTGTTTATAGGCGGTGGCAGAGGAGGCGCCCTCCTCTCCAGCGTTCGCTCTGCTAAAGTGGGAAGGGGTGGGAGGAGCTTCCCTCGAACTGACACTAACCGATTTCTGCGATAGTCTACGATTATAACTCAATCTGTCACTCTAAGGATCCTAAGACACCAAACATTACATTCGTGCGTGGCCGATTTCTCTGTTAAAATTGATATCAGCAGATTGATTACCTCGGAATTATCGCAAACGCCAGAGGGTGTCATCGCACGAGGAAGGGCAGGCCCCTGCTTTTCCTGGTGCGATAACACCGTCTGGTGTCGATCTTTTGATACCGATTTTAATAGAGAAGTCAGTCAGGCATAAATGGAATGTTTTTTTTAATGATGTTTAGTGCCCACAGTAGATTGACTTATGACCATAAATAGAATATCGCAGAAAGTGGTTTAGTGTCCCTTGAGATATGTCACTGTGTGAGCAAAGATTGACGATGGTTCCTCCAAGTAAGGTGTAAGATGCATAAGGATAGGTCCGTTATGTTGTAGAAGCTATTGCTTTGACTGTACCGCAAACTCTCACAGGACTGCTTCTTTTTATTTTTTTTTTTTTTCGGGCGTTTTTGAGAACAATTCTGCCCTTGCGCTCCATCTCTCCCACTAAGCGACGAACGACTGAAAATGATTTGGGAGCAACTTTTTTTAACTTTCTTTACCCAGCTTCGTCACTTTTCTTTAATCAGTCTGATGACATCATCATTAGACGGTGGCGCCGCCGGCCTTCGTAGCCTTTCTGCAGCATGGCAGCTCTCCTGAACCTGAGACGTGTATGATTATTATTGGATTTAATCCCCCCGAGCCCTTACTGACCTCGGCAGACCTGCCGTGTGTCATCTTGCATTCCACGGAATTTATTATTATCGCTACTGTCATTATGATGAATTGGACCGGATGTCTGATCGTTCTGGTTGGTTCGCCGTTGCATCGTTTGTCTCTCGCTGTCTAGAGGTAGTCCCATTCCGATGGTAAATTGTATGACTGTGCTTGGCTGAGCCCGGGGAATACAGTTATAGTCACTATTAAGAAACGAAGAGTATGACTAATTTTTTTTTTCACGCTTTTTATTGCCTGATTTGTTCGGTAAGATGACTCGCCACACCCTGCGCTTCTGAAGTTGTCTGGGACTATATCGATACAAGGCGAAATAACCTATTTTTTTGTCTAAAAAATGTCGGCTTTTTACTACAGACATTGGCCATGTTTAAAAGCGGACATTGGCCATGCTTAATATAACGAACAACGCGTGGCGATGTTTCTTTTTTCTTTTCTTGACTGATTTTTGTTTATTTTTTATCATTGCGAAACGGTTGTTCGAAACAGCCGATGGGTTTGGATATGTTTACGCTGCTGTATGAACTAATGCCGCGGCCGAACGCCGCCGGTTTGAAAACTGCAATATGGTTACGCAAGCTTCATTGTAAGGAGCTCCCGAACAAGAATAACGGCAAAAAAACTAGTTCGGAACGCCTCTTTTATTGTATTATTTTATTTTTGCCCGCAGTGTTTACGTAACCGTTTGCGTGGATGCGCCGCTTCCTGTTTGGGGCGCCCACGTCATATCAGCATTATGTTTCTTTCCAGCCAGCTAACGCCGCTGCCGACCCGCGCCGGCGACGTCGTCTGGCCCCCTGTGTCCCGATTCCCGATAAAGTCCGTGGTAAGTGAGATCGAGCTCAAGCAGCACGTATTCTGCCTCTTCCCTGCTCCGGGTATAAGCTCCGTCAGACACGGCTTTGGCAGCTATAGTCGGTTTCACCCGAGCGACAAGTGACAAAAGGCTGAACACAATGTAGCACATATACGATGCGACGGGCATGCGGCGAATTTCACCTGGCAAAGTTCGCTGTACGCGCGGCGTCAAAACTACGGCGACTCGTGCCGCTTATTTAATAGGGTAATAGTGGGTTATTGAACCTGTTATATTACACTGGAGGAGGCGTTCAGGCGATGTCATGGACATGCTGTGCCGTCGCCGCTCGATACCCTTAGGCTTTGACGCCTCTAATAGAATTGAACTCTCGTTCAATAGCAAAAAAAAAAAAAAAAAAAAAATGATGCCATATTTGTTTTATTTAGGTCAAAAGCTATTTGTATGGCTGCACACTCAGTTCGTGTGTTTTGCGTGGTATGTAGCTTGCGTTTTGTGCCTAGGGAGTGACCGCTTGAGGTCAGCTTGGGTGTTTTTGCGACGCTCGAGGAAGCTGAAACTCGTTGCGTCTGTATTTAATTATTTGGATACTTTCGAATCCCAGAGCGCGTTACCGAAAGGAATGACGAGTCAAAAGGACGCATAAAAGACTGCAAGAAGACAACGCACCCGAGGAGACAATGATCTTCCCCGATTTATCTCCTTCAGCCCCAGAACCTTGTTTTCAAGCTGAGCGGCGAATCGTGAGCGTTCAGACGGCGTGAGGTTGGTCCGCTGCCTTCTTATTATATACGACGGGCTGTCGATGAGACGTTTAGTCAGTGCGCTCTTTAACGTGCATCACGAAGCACGCCAGTATACACGTTGCTCATCTGGATCGAGACGGCCGGGATGGAGCCCAGGGTCCCTGGGTGGTTTCGCTTTTTGCCACGGATCTGCCGAATCATTTTAAAGCTCTCCGTTTATATTTGCCCAGCTCCGATCGCTCTGGTTCGCAGTCTATCATGGTGAAACTGTGCACGTGGTCACAAGAACTCGTGTAGCCCAGCTTCAAATGGTCACAGTGCGACGCTTTTTCGCATAACGAGACACCCTTCCCTCGACAGCTGCGCGCGCGTCACTGCGCATCTCTCTCTCTCTTTTCCGCTACAAAATTAGTCCCGGAACTTTTTGACCGCAGCTCGTATCACACGAAAGGCGCAGCGTTCGCTGCAAACATTGCGACAACATTATCTGGGGACATGCCTCAAGCACGCTGGGAGAGTGTTCATACATACGTGTGCTTCTGACATGTCTGCAGCTTGTCTTTTGTAGGATGTGCTGGCGGTCTGACCGCAGCTTCGAGGCTTATCCAAACATGTCTGCGTCCTGAGTACGACCGACTGCGTTATGACTAGGGGTGTCGCGAACTTTTGTCGAACCGGATTTTTAGGTCGAACTTTCGGGGTTCGACTGGGTCGAACCGGTTCGACGAACCTTCGAAACTTTTCACCAAATTCGACCGGTTCGACTTTGCGGACAGTGTGGCCAGACCTTGATAGATGCATGTCTAGGTTTGGAGAATTTATTTTTATGCAAATGGTTATTTTATTTTATGAACAGTTGGAATTAAAAGAAACCACTTCTATTCACTAAAGACGTTAATAACTTAATTTTTTTTGTACTGTATTAACTGAAATAACCAACCAGCGGTGCCCTTAATTCATCCATTAGCCATTACCATCCAATCCGAAGCCAACTGGCCAGCCTGTCGCGCATGCGCACACGAGTCGAACCTCAATACAAGGTTCGTCAAAATTTCCACGAAAAAGTCGAACCAGGTCGAACTCGAACCTCGGCCGGTTCGCGACACCCCTAGTTATGACCGCTCACGACGAGCGTTACCGTGGCAACCGAGCGCCGCGCAGTCTGTCACTGTGCAAGGCGACCAACGAGGGCTCTAGAGCGATAAACTGGCAGCTGAAAGTGGCCCCCGATTGGCCGCAGCCATGTTGCACTTTTTGGACCGCTAGACACGTGAGCTTATAGTTTTACGTCTAGATTTTTAGCGAAGTACCGCGCACAAATAATTGCTCATTGATCTTTAATGACAGTATCGACGAGATAAGTTATGTTTCGTTGGATTTAAGTCCAAAATGTGCTTTTATGACCAAAACTCTGGCAGTTTTGCAATGCCTCCGCTCGGTGCCGTTGGCCGCGGTGCTGTATTTTGGGTTTTTATCGGAGCTAGACAATGATCTCTATGGCTAACAGTATTGTAAAAATATATATCGTGTTTCTTACAGCGACCGCGATACAAATCTCGGCTCAGTTTGCGTAAAAGCTTCAGGATTTGGTACAGTCATGTGTCTAGTGGTCAAAATTGTACAACATGGCGGCGGCCATGTGGGGTCACTTTTGCCTGGATAGATTTGACGAATGTTTCGTTTCTCCTAAAAATAAACGAAAGTGATGGAAATGGGACGATATCGCGTCGGATTGGTTAGAGGCTCAAATAACGAAAGTTCCCTCTTTCGTCATTTGAGCCTCTAGCCAGTCAGACGCGATATCCTCACTTCCGTCACTTGCGTTTCTTTTTAGGAGAAACGAAACATTTGTCGAACATAGCCCCCCAGTCTCTCGCTCAAAGCCCCTCTACCTCGTTGAACGCGACGCAGCGTGGTGCAGTCAACGCGGATGTCTCGACTCGAGGCAGTGGCGTGTGTCGTTACCTGAGGTGGGAATGACCTTGGGAGGAGCGTACAAAGAGGTCGTTTACTCGAACCCGGGGGTCAGGCAGTGGGCGTGTCACGTGCCTACGAGCCGCCCACGTCGACACGGGGGGGAGGCCAGGAAAGGTGAGAGACGCGCTTTCGTTTTCATCTGCAGGCGGATGCGCAGGGTCCCGGATTAGGGGAGGGGGAAGGCGGTGGGCGCTCTTCAAACCGGTTACGTTCGATTGACTCCGGTTACTGTCACGGAGTCGCTTGAAACGCCTTGTATCACCGTGAGCGACTCGAACCTCTCCACGCGGGTGACTTCGGCGCGACAGCCTGCACCCCGTCGCCCGCCGGGACAACGCATCTCACGTATACCTTGCTGTGGAATAGACTGGCAAATTTGTGTTAAGAATAATATTGGACAGAAAGCAAGTTTTTTTTCGTATCACCGCGATAGAGCAGCAATTTGACCTGTGTAGCTGGGCTGGTGGGTGAATGGTTCCTGGAAGAGTCTCGGATTTGCTGCGATATTCAGTGGTGCCGATCGCAGAATTTGCCTACCACGCGCGCTGCGGAAATGCTTCCAATCCGAGCGGGGCGAAAGCTGCGCTGGGGTTTGCGAGTTTGCGCAGTGTAGAATATCAGCAACGTGCGTTGCCCATTCTTTAGTAAGGAATGGAGTTACTTTTAAGTTGTCTTTTGATGTTGCTTGAAAGGGAGAGAATCGCCCGTAGGGAAGAGTGTATTCTCGCCGACGTCTAGCTTGCCATTTTAGCTCTTACTTTCCAGAGTGAATATATTTTAACTCGAGCTCTTTCGTGGGACCACCTGCGTGACTGGTTCGGAGTAGCCTGGTACTTGATATGCCTGCCACGGTTTTTATCGTCGTGTACAACGTACAAACCTACCATTCCCGATGTGTGATGAGCCAGACCTTCGCGAAACCGACGCGGCAGCTGCGAGAAAAACAACCGCTGGAAGCGAAGGGGCCCGCGCCCGGGTGCATTCACGTGCACGCTCGAGTTCACCCACACCTCGTCTGTTTCCCGTGTCGTTTCGGTTCGAACACACGTCTCAATAATCACTCGCCGTGGTTCCAGGTTTCATTCAGTGCGCTAATCATAATCACGGTGATCAACAATGCCGTGCCCTCCCTCCATTGGAGCATCGCTTATACGCCCGAATCCCTCCTCGTTGTTCGATCGGATCGCGTGAGCAGTTGGGGTTGAGAAGAAGAAGGCTCTCTCGGAGCACCCGGGGGCCGTGTAATGGACTGTTCCGGCAGCAGGGCGGTGCTGTAATAATCTACGGGGGGCCCACCCTCCCCCGAATCTTCTCCAAGGCCGTCGAAAACGAGCCGTGCTCTACGGGGGTCGTCGCGTAAACGCAATTTGGAGGGCCCCCCGGCCGTCTTCTCATCTCTGCTCGCACTTTCTCGTCTTGGCTTTTCATTAGGCCCACTCGGCCGACGCTGCACCGATGCCCCCCACAGAGTGCCTATATCTCGGAGAGTTTCCAACTGGTCGATCGTCTGCAAACGTATCTGCCTTTCCGTCCGACAACTCTCCGCATGCGCACTTGGAATCGTGCAGTCTTCCCAGGAGGCGTCCACCAAGAAATTGAGAACGATTTCCACGGTTTTGGTTGCTCACACTCTTAAATCGAGGCTCTCTGCCCCCCCCCCCCCCCCCCCCCCTCCGACTTTCCTGAGCGGTTGCGTCACTGACTCGTGGCTTTGACTGCCATTGCGTGGGTGCGGGAGGCGATAATAAGGCCGGTTGAGGGTATGAGTAGGCGGCATGATGCGTCGTATTTGTCTGTCATTTGAAATCATTGCCTTTTGGGAGTGAGTAATGCTGCGTGGGAAAGATGGTTCTTCCGCGCAGCGAGTCGACGCACCCTGCGTGGAGTGGTTATCTGCGAGGTGGAGCGAGGTTTGGTGCCAGAGGCAATGAGACGTATTTTGGCAAGTTACGTACGTATAATACGCGCGCGGAGCGCGCTCGCCTTATCCGTATAGAAAATTAAGTAAGTCGTTGGCGTTTAGGTTTATGTTTTACAACAGTTACTCCCGAAGACGACAGCGCATGCAGCCTGGGCAACTACGCCCGCGGCATGTTCCTCGTAGTTCGGGTAATTACGGAAACAAATTTGAAAACTAACGTCCACCATTTTTTTTTAACTCATGAGTTAGTTTATAGTTTTGCAACAGTTAGTGTCCTCGCACAAGCGCGCGTGCGGCAATATTTTTTTAGTGCTTTTCAAATAACGTTGGGGGTAGAGCCACTAAATGAGCTGCGCTTAGAGTATCGGCACTCCGTTCCCCGACATTGTTGTGGGCGCCGCCATCTTGGGGCTTGTGCAGAGCAGACGCAACTACCGATCCTCATGATTTAAAAGGTACGACTTTCTCAGCATTAAATTCGGTGTTAGGAAGCTCATGTAATATTGCTTTGCTTTTTCGCGAACTGTTTAAACATTTGTAAAGGACGGAAAAGCGTTTCTTGTGATTTCAGATAAAGCTTCAGATAACTGGCAACCATGATTTTAAGCCACAATATGGCCAAGTGTCGTTACTCTGAAGCGTAGCTTATTTAGTGGCGCAAGTTGGGGGTAAGTTGCTTTGGCATTGAAGTCAAATCTACGGGCACTTTGAACGTAGATCAAAGCATTGCAGTTCTCTCGTTCGTGCAACCGTCGGATGATAGGCGTTTCGGTCTGTTCAGGGAGCGCCACGCTCGACGAACAAGGTGCGGCGCAACGATGGACAGACGAGAGAGTGTGCACGAGCAATTGAAAAGAAGTCGGGAGGAGGAGGGGCAAACAATCAGACGTGGAGCAGATAAAGGCGGCCCAGTGTGCGTCCGCTTCACACGGCCACCGCCGCCGGTTCTGTCAGGCCCGCAGATGGAACGTTGTGCTTTCCCGGGTCCGTTCACCCCTCGTCGTGCTAGACCGTCGAGGCTGGCTTTCTCTGCGCATGAACACGATCGCCGCTGCAGCGGTAGCGCTGCGCGTGCCAAGCTCGCTCCTTCTCGTTTTGGGGGTACGTGGGGGCGGGCCGGTCTTTTGCTCGGAGCGCGCTGTTTCGAGCGTGCACGCGTTCGGAAACGTGGCGACGCGCAGCTGGTTTCTGTCGTGCCGCAGATTTTCTTTCCATCCTTATTTTGTGTGTGTTTGTCTGTGTGTGTGTGTCTTTCTTTTTTTCTTTTTAAGGGGGGGGGGGGGAGGGGGAGGGCTAAGAATCGCGTTACAACTGCGCCGAGATGGGCGAGGTGAAAACTAAAAGTATTTATTTTTGATTAACTTTACTATTTAGACTCGAGTAACGGGAGGAACAAAAAAAAAAGTGGTACAAATAATGTGTTTCACAGCGTCTTTACTCACCGTGTCATCAGTTTCATGTTAGGTCCGAGCACGGTCGAAGACTCGAACATGTAGGATCACTAAGGCGTACTAAAAACGCGACTCACGGCATGTTCGCAGCACTCGATTCGTTTCGTCGATGAAACATCACGCGGAAGAACATGGACGTCGTGCCACGATGTCGCGCTTGGACGCTGCTTCGTGTCCCATTGGCTCGTAGCGGCGGTTCTGAGCTTTAATATGAGGTGAAAACCAAGTAACGAGACTGCTCGTCAAACTTGCTGGTTGGTTGATGCGCTGGCGGATCGATCGCCGACCTCGTCTACATTTCTAGACGATGTCGGCGATGTGGGGGCGCTAAAAGTCGAGAAAGCGTTGCCAAATTGTGGGATGGCAGCTACAGGGACAAGACAGAACCAGGGTCTTGTACTCCCGATGATATTAACATGTGTGCCGCATGCCTCCGTGCCGCCTCTCACCAGCGTGCGTCGAGCTTCGCCACCTTGCACGGGAGTGATAGGTGCAGCGGCTGACCCGGGTGAGCGCCTGGATTGGCACGATAGGTTCAGCAATTATGCTTTGTATACTATTCCAGGTCTACTTTTTCTTGTCTCGATGATAGGTTGACTTTCAATTTTCAAACTCTGTGCCGAGAGAAAAAAACATGCGGGTCTATATTTGAATAAATGGTAGTCAGGGTTGTTCCCGTGCAGCTGTCGATCGAGAGAATAGCGAACTTTGACTTCACTTTGGTTCCAACGCCACTAAGCAGCAATGCCACTTGCTCAAGTGTAAGTTTTCATAATATATGGAGGTGGTTGTTTTTTGTCAGTTCGTAATATGAAAGTCTCGAGTTTAGTAGAATAATAAAACTCGAGGGACGCATTTTTGTTAATAGACGAGCTTCTTTGTGCAGGCATTTGAGAGAATTTATATAGACGGGCTAAATAAACTACCGCCTGTAAAAGTGCGAGGGCAGAGAAGCTTTATTCCGAATGAAGTGTTGCGCTACGATTCATTTTTCGGCAATATTTTTGGTACCCATTGTAAATGGAACCTTTTTTTATTATAGCCCTATTTCGAGAAAGAACGATCTGTGTTCCTTTGGTGCCGTATCTCTTAATTCTTATTACAAAAGTCTAATAAGTAATATGCTAATTTAGCGATGCAATCGCTTTTTTTTTTTTCCTTTTCAAGTGATATGCTAACAGATGCTCACATCTGCCCCAAACCAATGTTTTGCCTGTCACGGAACCTGCTACAAAAGGTCAAATGCCACTTCCATCGCCGCTGCACTTTTGTGACTCAGCCGTCATTCGCCGCAACAATGCAGACTCTGTTTTATATATATATATATATATATATATATATATATATATATATATATATATATATATATATATATATATATATATATATATTACGGTCGCATTGGTGCTACAGAATTATGTGCAAACAGGCTTAAAGGGGTACTCGGACGTTTTCTTTGTGGTACTCGAATTGCCCGAAACTTTGCTAAGCACACCAACAAGCATCGCTGAAATAGTATTCCATATATTAGGCCAACTTATTCTTGTTTCACGCGAAGTTGTTGAATTTACAATTTTAGTTCTCACCGAGTATTTTTTTAAGCTGAAAGGCTCTACTGGCAACAATGAAAAAGTGTCGGCAACGGCAGTCAGGGGTTCACTCTTTGGACCATGGGATTTGTTCCCAACTGTTAACGAGCAGTTTCCTTTGCGGCAAACGAATGCCGTGGAAGCTCGCCCCAGAACCCGAGCGCGGGTATATTTGAATGTTGGTCTTGGCGTCATTTCCATTTGCCGATTTCGCCATAACTCTTCTGATTTTCGTGATGCTAAATAGCGTAGAGGAAAGAGTAAAGGCCGGGGATCCAGAAAACATAGTTAGATGAAGTAGCTCAAAAATTCGCCGGAGTCACCCCTTTAGAGCATGCGCATAGAGAGCTTCGACCATGCTCGAGGCGTGGGTAATTCTTGTCTGGAACGAACAACCGCATCCTTTGTATGATATCTATGAACAGTGGGCTGTACGGATACGAGGACTTGCTCTGACGTGCCGCTGAGTTGCGGCGGGCAGCAGGAGCGCGCCGGCACCCGAGCGCTCCCATGGCAGACCACTCGAACGCGTCTTTCTCTCTCTCGAGCCTCCCCGTCGTGATTGATCTCTCTTCGCTCGATTGTTCCGCGATCTCGTCGCTGCGGACGATGAAGAAGATGGATGAAGCGCCTCGAACGGAAAGGTTTTCAGGCTCGTCGGGCGAGGAGGAACACGCTGCGACTGACGAGGGGGGAGGTGTTGCTAGGGGGCAGCTAGGTGACAATCCAGGCGGGTGGGGCTTAAAAGTGGGGAAAGGGAAAGCGGCTCTTTCGAGTCAATGAAAGGTCCAGATTGAATGCATCCAGAGAGTGGCCGGGGATTTTTCCGTCCGACGGAGAGCCGCTCCGCGGCGCTGTGGGCACGAGGGAACAGTTGGCAACACTGTAATGCTTGTCCGAAGTCCATGGTCTTTATGCTAAGCGAAAGTCTCGTTAATCAAGGTAGTGGTGATGTCGTTTTGGTGTGGCTTTAGAGAGGGTACGTAACCTTTAGTCGTAGAAGTTGTGTTAGTTGAGACGCGTTCTACAACTGACGTACCATTTCGCGCTTCGCTGCAATCAAATAATAAAAAGACGCAAAAAAAAAAAAAAAAAAAAAAGATACCGCGGATAAACAGGTAGATTTTGATGGTTGAGGAGTAGATTCCCGTAAGTCGGGAATGATGTACGAAGGGGTTCAAGGTGCCCAGTGTCTGTCTTTTATGGTAAGTCAGCAAACGGTTAAAGCTACGCTTCCAGCGAATAAACGGAAGTGTTATAGCAAAGCACGAAGCAGCGTTTTTCCGAGTCCACCTTTCTTGGTGCGTTTTGACGCGATTCGAATTGACGCCCTTTAGCCAAGTTGTTTTGAAACGGGGTGCCTAAAGTAATCGGATTAGTCACTCCTGTAAGACCGGGATGACTCTTTAAAGGGAATTCTCTCGGCTATAATCTCTCAATAAAGAGGATTTCGCGTATCGCTCAAAATGATTACGCAAGACCCAAAACAAGAGACCTAAAGTTTGGTTCTGGGCAGTAATGGGACCTCCAGGTCAAATACACGTGGTGTGTTCTCAACACCGCAATCGGCGAGAAAACCGGCGATTATCACGGAACCTGAGGAGGCGTCTCATTGACCGTGACGGCATGACGTGGTCGGTAACAATCCGTTCGGAAACCGGCCTGCACCTTCTCGCGGCGCAGGATAAACACCGGCGCGCAGCTCCTTGGGATGACGAGAGCTGGGAAGAGTTGGCGTGCTCGCGGGGGCTTTCTTCTTCGTTCTGGGCCATTGTCTCTCTTCTCGGCCCGGGAAAGTGCAAGTTGCCCTTTCCCACGCGGCGGCGCCATGGAAGCTGTGCCCGGCTGAAGGAGCGGGCGGATCACTATCACTGCCTGGCTTTTTTTTATTTCCTGGGCCGCCGCGCCGCACTCTGACGAGCACAATGGTGTGTGGGAGGAGGGAGAGCGATCATCCGCGACTGACTGCCACGAGAAAGAATGAAACAAAAGATGCAAAAAGAGAGGAAGGAGGTGCTTTTGTGCGCGTCTGCCGGTCGTCTCTGTGCGTTGCCGCCGCCTCGCCCGTGGGTCGGGTTGCTGTCGTATATATGCCGCCGCCCGCGCCGTTTGACGAGTTGTTTTGTCTGGGGGAGGGAAGGATTGACACTTCTTCGTTGTCTGTCTTCGTCGTTTACTCTCTGTACTGTAAACGACTTAATTTTCGTGAGAGTCCCGAGAACATTTCGGTCTGATCATCAGAACGTGATCATTGCGTACGTTCTGTTAATAACGTAATTATGTGAAGTAATCGAAAGAAAATAATGGCGACTAAGCCGGAATGATTTTAATGCAATTAAATGCATAGGTGCAAGCGAGTTGGACAAGAATGACGAAAGTAATCCCTGGAGAAGGGAAAAACAAGGGTGTTTGTCCTTTGTCCCTGTTGGATCCCCTTCTCCAGGGATTACTTTCGTCATTAAGCCAGAATTCGCGGTCGCACTGAGAACATTATTTTACATCATCTGGTTCATTCCATTTGCAAAAATTGAAACCCGCGAATAATTTATAATTTTCAGTTTTGGCCCGATTCGCGAAAATTACGTCCGCGAAAATTAAGTTGTTCGCTATACTCATTCGCACGTCAAGAAAAAAGAAAGTTTTACGCACTGTACAGATGCGCCGCGCAAGGTAGGTCTTTCAAGATTTTCTTGTCGAAGGGAAAAAAAAAAAAAAAACGATGCTTGTGGGCGTTTGAAACGTGTACGTCTTTATTAGATAACATATATCTAATGTAGTATTCACCTACATATAGCTTAATTAACCACATAAAAGAGGAAATTATTAATCCTCAACAAAAAGCCGGAATCGTTATTTTTTTATTACGGTATTTGGGTGGGAATACCTCTATATGTGTGAATGCTTGGTAAAAGGTAAAACAAAATGTCAAGAAAGGCGCAAAAACGTGTAGGCAGTAACCAAATCATTCAAGTTAATTTCTAGAGCAATTGAGATTATTTTATTGTTTTCGCCTCAAAAATGTAATCGCGCATTTTTTTCATTTCTTTTATTTAGTGAAGTGATTCATACGTTAACTTCACTTTGTTCCTCTCCACGATTGGAAATACAACCCTGCAGGACGAGCACTAACTATACTATATTTTATGGCTTTATCGTATGCCACTGTTTGTCGTTGGGGTGCTACGTAATCCCGGAAATGATTTTCCTCGCACTCGAGTTTACACCTACGGAACTCATCATTAGATGAACCTGGGGTCTGTGTAACATGAACCGAAATAAGAGTGTTAGATGTACGGAGTCGCACCACTTCCACCATCTCTGGTTGCGAAAGAAACAAATTCACCTGCCCGCAATTTTCCGCCTCTGCTTTCCAGTTGCGGTTAAAAAACACAGCACGTCTAACTTTTCATTTTTAAGATTTTTTGACAGTAACATTAGAGTCCGGCAAAGTTGCAACTGGGACCTCCTCTCCCCCTTCCCCCCCGTACAGCATTTTGTTGTGCCCCCCCCCCCCCCCCCCCCCCCGTAACATTAGAGTCCGGCAAAGTTGCAACTGGGACCTCCTCTCCCCCTTCCCCCCCGTACAGCATTTTGTTGTGCCCTCCCCCCCCCCCCCCCCCCCCAATGAAATGAAATCTTGACTAAGTGCCTGCTTGATGCTATCAAACCCTGCTTGGAGGCATGGGGAAGTTTTTCCCACGGAGACTCGATTCACGAACCTCGTGGGAAAGGGTTAACAGTTTCGCTTATTCTTTAGCGCAGCATATTCTTAATAATCGTTACCGTTCACGTTTTCCAAGACGCTTCTAGCTTATCATTTTTTTTTTTCTTTTTAAAACAAGAAGCGGTAATGTTTCTGCTGACACAATATATGGTATCCTTCGCCGAAGTGGCCAGTACTAACCTTCTTACTGGGTTGCCATCCGTTCGGCCTGCCACCGTCGTCGACCGATGGTTCGCGACCGTGTCGTTGTCCCGCGAGCAGTCCCGCCGGCTGGGCACTCTGCTCGAAATCGGAGCAGCGAGCTTCGGCTCATCGTGTGTCTGTTCCGTTCCTTCCCATTGTTGCGCCACAGGCATCAATTCTCGTCCTTACTCCGATCATTTTTTTGTTGTTGTTTTCTTTCCGGGGCACAATGGAGTAGCGGCTTCGTTCGTCGCCGTAACCGTAATGGACGCTGATTTGTGTTCGTGGGCCGGACCCGGTGATTGCTCTACACTGCTCGCGCCGGGTTCGAGGCTATACAGGATTGTCCACACGGAAGAATATCGGCATATGGCCGCACAGTCCGCGGCTCTCCGTTGCGTAACTGTCCGAAGCGAGCAGCCAGTCGATATAGTTTTTTTTCCCGGCCTAGTGATTATTACGCTTTCCCCCTCCCTAGCTTTTGTTCCCGGTTGCTGTCGTCGTTGTTGTAGAGAAAACGAGATAGTGATTTTGTTGTTGGGTCGGCCGCTGGAACGACGTCGATGTTGCCTCGGTGATAGAGCCGTTGTCCGTCCGGGCCTTTTGTGACAACTCTGTTACCGAGGGTTGCCAACTCCTCGAAACAATGAAGAGGTACTTAAGGCCCGACTCTGCACCGAATACATCGAGTTTGCATTTTACATGTTTATTAAGCCACTTAAAAGTACATTTTTTTTTTTTTTTTGCCGCGAGTATGAGTGTCCTTAGCCGCGAAACTATTATGTAAAACATGACCTAAAGTCCGCCTAGAAAGAATATATGCGTTGCGAAGGTTGCGAGCTTTGAGCACAAATTGTGTTGCGTGTGTGTGTGTGTTATTGAAGTTAGTCGACCCCGATGGCGGTCTGGTGTCTTAACTGTACATAAGAAATTTATCGAGTGCAGCACGACCGCACGCCAGTATACGACGCTTACCCATACCGAAACGAACAGGGATGGGAACTGAATCCAGTATCCATGGGTTGTACAGCGACAGCTTTCGCTTTACGTGCTCCGAACTACGGTGATCTATAACACACTCGGCCACCGATCTCTCCTAGAGCTTTGAGCGGGATAAGGGAAATTTAAGAGTATTACAGCGATCTTGTTTCAGTTAGATAGGTTGCTCGAAATATATGAGATAACGTTCAAAAGCAGGTAAGAAGGTGTTTGCCTATCTTCGGCTGTGTGTGTTCTACGCTTTCAAATCGTGAGGATTCAAACTAACCCGTTCGTTCAACTCTTCCATTTTTACATCAGGGGTCTGTCGAGAGGCATTGTCCTCAGTTCGCGTGGTCGCGTGGTTGCGTCATCAATTTCTTTTCAGTTCATTGTTCGAAGGGTTTCCGCGACAAGCAGAAAGCATCAGCGTCTACAAAGCGATGGGGCGCACTTAGTTCGCAAACTCGCGACTTTGTGTTGTCTGCTCGTGCCCGGGATCGAAGGCTCTCGCCTCGCCAACTGTGATCGCTAGATTTTAGGATCGAAGGAATCGTTAGGGGCCAGCCCCCTAACAGAAATGCCGGCTCGAAACTGGAAGCGAGTAATCGTTCGTGCAATTTGTCGGAACCATGCGGTCGGCAGATATATATGGTTTTGCTTTGCTTCGGAGGACTAGCTAAATTTAATGAGATGAAAATCCTAACGTTTCCACGGTTCAGTCTCGTTCCTTGATTTGTCGATAAAGTAACGTTATTATTCTTATTATTATTATTATTTCTTTTTTTTTTTATGAAGGTCGCTACGATAGGTTTTCTCTACAAATATGTCCGACTTGTGAGGAACGCTTAAATTTGGTTTTAGTTTCATCGGATGCATTAAATTATTGAGCAACTCTTTTGCGTTGTTTCGGCTGCACATAAACTGTGACCTCGTGCAATACGACCTAAAAGACAAGGCCTGCTCTTTTCCTCCCCATACGTCATCGCTAGTGGATCACGCAGCGCCGCCTAGCTTGCGTCACCGCCGCTGCCGGCGCGTCTTGCAGCGTCTCACAAGGAGCACGACGCTAGGACGCGGCGACGCCAAGACGCACGCGTCTGCCGTCTCTTTTCGAGCTGCAGCGTGTTTGCCGTTTTGGGGAGCGTCGGGGATCCACTAACGACGACGTCATGCGCTAGCCTTGTCTTTAAAATGACTCTGCAATAAAAATATAGTTTGGGTTGTCTTTTTTTTTTTAAGGAAAAAAATTTCCACGAGACATAATTTATTTTCGATCAGTATTTACAATGCTCGATGCCCCGCCCCGTGCTTACAAGTTGCTTACATGTCTCATTGGCTGGGGAGATGATCGACGTGTGAAAGGTTGGATGTAAATTTGTGTCCCAATAATATCTTGAACGACTTCAACAGCAGAGCTGTTAAGGGATAGTTTCCCCAGTATCGTGTGCGTCAGCAAACAAATGATGACACGAAACTTTGGACAGCTACCGCCATCTATGAGCGACGGCGGCAACCAGACAACCGGATTGCCGGTTGTTTGGCTGCCGTCGTCACTCATACGTCTATGAGTGAGGACGTAAAGTAATGGCCGGCCGGCTTGCCGCCGGCCATTACTTTATTCCCCCCATAGTACAGCTTCGCTGGCCTTCCTTCCTCTCCACAGTCAGCAGTGTCGCAACTCTAGAGGAGGCGACACTACACATCGACTAACACGTGACCTTTAGAAGCGGGGCTCTCGCGCCGTGCTCTCGCCTGTCGAATTGTGCATCGGCAACTTCCGCGGCCTGCAGTGGAGGCGGAAATCTGAAACGCAGGAACGAGAGTTAAACGGACAGTGTTAGATTAAAGCCGATATACACGTTCCGTCGCCCTAAACATGTCATTTACTCACTCACGCCTCCAGCTACATATCCGTGTTACACTAGGGTGCCTTCATGTGCGCACATGAAGGCTCCCTATGTTGCACAAGACGTAGCGTTTTCTCTTCTCATTCTCCTTGTGGAATTGTTTTTTTCTAAATAATTTTTTAGTGGGCGTGTACGCGTCACGATTCCAATTCTTTTCATGCCTAATCCTCCCTCGCTCTTCTGTCACGCCCTCGCATCTTTCGCGACGTTTCAGCCGCGATTTCTTTCTCGAGTCGCTCGGCTCTTGCCGTGTGCACGCAGCGTGTGTCTGCGTGTGCGTGCGTGTGTGCAGGTGTACCGCATGTGCGCCGTGCGCGCACACGCGGGGGAGTGTTTTCCGGCGCTCCTTTGTGCGGCGGCGTGACGTGCTCTTCGAATCTGGCGAAAAGGGGCGTGGGTGGTGAGGTGACGCTTTTCGACTCGCCTATGATAGCGTCACCTGCCGGCTTACCCGCCGCACGGCCACTTTTGTCTGGGTTTACCAACACTCGCCGACGCCATTGAACGCGCTGGAATTTGTTCCGTCTTTTCGTTGACTTTTTTTTGTTTAGTTTGTTGTAGGCGGGCTGAGAATGGGGTCGGCGCGACGCGCTTTGATCATTTCTTGTCCGCCGAGCGCAACTATCCATTCTCTCCCGTCGTTCACGCTTTTCTTTTCCGCTCATATTGACGAGGGACTTTTATTTTATTTTTCCTCACTTCGCCGGTATTGCGTTATTGTCACGAAGCGATTGGTGTGGCACGCCTACTCTGACTCTCAAGTCCTTTGAGCGGAATATATTTGTTTTTAAAATACGATTTTTTTTTTTTTTTTTACGCGTGGCATTTTTAGCGTTTTCGTGTCCGCGGATGCAGCCTGGGTGACGTCATATGACTTCACCGGAAAGGCTCTCTAAGTTCGTAGCCTTTCGTGTACTCTAGATGTTACGGGAGACCGTGACGTCACTGACACTGTCACGGCGTTACGTGATACCTGACGTCACGTCTTAAGACGCCGTAACATCACCTTTCTTTGTCTTTGGTAGTTTTGATTGGGGCTCGGCGATTGGTCGATTAACCTACCGATTAATCAATTAACGCTTTAATCGCGATTAATTTTTCTAGCCGGTTTATCGTTAAAAGGTTTACGAAGGAATAGGAACTAAAAATATAAACGAGTTCACCGCGCAGACGTGGACGCCTGTACGAAGGAAAAACATTAGGTGAAATTTTAATGTAAACCAAAATGTAGGGACAAGACATTTAAGTCCAGAGAAGGTGCAGGAGGTTACATGAATCCCGGACACTTCAGCGCCGTGCGACTGCCTGTTTAGCGCAGCAGGGACTGCTGTGAACAATCAAAGGAGGTCGCTCTTGCCGGAAAATATCAACGAACCTCTTTGCCTCCTGCGCCTGGAGTAATAATCTTTGAACCTATCTCGACTACGCATCGAGATTAATTCAGAATCGAAATTGTATAATGCTTCGTTTCTCACATTATCAACAAAGGCAAAAAAAAAAAAAAGAAGTGTGTCATTTATGTTTTTAAAATCATTATGCGGGGAAATAAACGAGACCGATTAATGAATTAATTAATCGATTCAAGGGTGGCGATTAATCGGGTTAAAATTTTTAATCGACGCCCAGCCTTAGTTTTGACCGCTGGTAGCATGTTGCCCAAATTTTTCTTTTCTTGGAGAGGGCGAAGAGACACGACCAGCAGTGTGACGTGCAATGACGTAACTTGCCATCCACGTCTTTGTTCCCCTCTTTTGGTCGACCGTCGGAGCTATCGGCCCCTTTTAGCGCCACGTGACCAAGTGCGCGCGTTCCGGTTGTCCGCTTTCCGGCCGATACGTGCCCCGCCACGGGCAACATTGGGCGGCGGCGATCGCGAAGGGTTGGCGAACAACGGTCGACCGGAAGTGCCGTCTGCATTGTGGGCCGGTGCGCAACAATGCGCATGCGTAGGCCCGGCACGCGAGCGCACTCGCTCGGATCTACTTCCGGTGTGCGCGAGTCCCAGTGGCGGACGCCGACCGCCGCTTCTTTTGTTCCGTTTGGGTCTGTCCAGTTTTCTTTTTGTCCCGTCAGATGGCCGTCTGATTTGATGTCCCGCTTTTCTCTTCCGCTACTGCCCGATATGATTTTCCTTTGTAGCTCTCTGCGTCCGAGATATGGGCTTCTGCAGGCTTCGCGTTTCGCGCGTTCCTTTGAAAGTGAAAGTGCCATTGTCTCGTCCTTCGGTACTCCTTCGACTTGATTATAATTTTGGTCTCGTGATATATCATTGCGATGTCTTCGGCTCTGTTTTGCATCTCCTATCACTCCGTGAGCATTCATTTACACTACCATAGCCTCCCCTATTCTCACAAAGCCTGACAGTTCGACAACGGATCTTTAGAGTGCCCGGTCGCAGATTTGGAGCGCGAGGATCTGGTAGCGCAAAGCATCGAAGAGTCGTTTCTCGGGGAACCTGGAAGTCAGCGCCCTGCTAGTCAGCGCCCTGCTTTTACAGCGACGAGGACCCGAAACACACTTGTTCGCTCGGGAGAAGTGTGTTTCGGCGCCTCGCCGCAGTGGGGCGCCAGTCACGTGGCTCTCCTCTTATCCGTTGTCTGCCACTCCACCTTCTCCATTTTGGCGGCTGCTTCTCGTGGCGATCTGCCAGGCTTTGTCAGTATATACACTCTAAACCCGGTAGCGGATGTATCCGCTATTTATCCACCACTTTTTTGCAAATTCGTGGTGGATATATTTGTGACGAATATATCTGGGTCCGCTTGAAAATGCTTTAACTGGGTCACCTTGAAGAACTTTTATCTGGGTCACCTTGGAGAACTTTTATCTGGGTCACCTTGGAGAACTTTTATCTGGGTCACCTTGGCGAACTTTTATCTGGGTCACCTCAAAAAACTTTTACCTGGGTCACCTTGAAAATCTTTTATATGGGTCACCCCGGATATTTTTTTATCTGGGTCACCTCGAAAACTTTTTATTTGGGTCAAATTAGACACTTCTTTATCTGGGTTGATTAAAGAATAGTTCACCGCTACGAACCTTATTCGATACAAATTAAAGCCTTCTTTTAGGGCTGCTAACGTCATTCCCTAAGCCTTGAACACATGTTTTCATTATAGTGATGCAGTCGGCAACAATGATAGCATGCATTTAAGTGTTGAGGACGGCGCTAGTGACGCTAAAAATGAATGAAGCTGAATTATATCTACAGCTAGAACTTTTCTTGCGCCTAAGCACGGGGTTATCTAAAAGCTTCAAGAATATGTGAGAAGCAAGAAATAAATAGTACGGTTTTTCACATACGATGCTATATTTTTGCATCTAACATTATGAGAGGACATGCTTCGTTACTACATTAGGTCACTTAACCGGCGGCTGTTGGCAGTGAGCGCATCGGATCGTTCTATGTCACCTCGGACACAATATGTTGCTGTGTGTAAACTCCGGGACACTGTGAGCACGGCTACATCAACAATTCTTCGTACCAGGGCTGTATTTTTTTTTTTTACTTCCGACAAATTGTGTGGAGAAAAAAGGTGCGATGAAAAATATTTGTATATGCAGCTTGCAGATACATGCTCCAGCCACTTTACCACATAATCATGGCATAGATTTAGGCAGCCATTATGACATTGCACATCGTATGCCACTAAAAGGGGAGGGCCTACGAAAGGAAGCATACAAAAGCTCGTGCCACGTCATAATGACTTCTATGTGGTTATTATTTGTAAGAGTATCTGGAGTATGTATCTAAATTCTGAGCGTAAAAAAATATTTTTAAGCACCATTGTCTTGTTTACTTAGTTCTTTGGCGGAAGCCTCCTTTGGGGAGAGCATCTAAAGGTTTGCACCACGTTATAACTGCCTTAAACATTACGGTGATTATGTAAAAAGGTAGCCAGAGTACATAGCCACTATTAGCGTATATTAAAATATTTTAATCATTATTGTATTTTTACATTTAATCGGAAGTAAAAAAAGTAATACTTTATATGCAAGTTTGCGGGTATAAAATATGAGCGCTTAGGTTAGTGCGCCTCAAAAAACATTTTCCACCAAACTTCTAGTTTTGAAGACAGCCCTTAGGCTTTAAAAGGACAAAAAACAACAAAAAACATAGCAATCACGTGTTTGCGCAGTGTACTTAACCAGCTTTCTCCGGGCACTATACTAGGATGTCTACCAATATGACACTTTCAAATTTGCAACTTTTTCAGGTTTTCCCTACTCTATCGTAATTCTCTGCTTGGTTCCAAGGGGGCAGGGCGTATCTGGACACTTAAGCACGGCCCAAAGCCTTGGCCAATCACTATATCATACTACCTTGTCAGTCTATTCTTTGTTATTCTATCCTGAATAAATGTTTTAGCGCGAGCACCTCATCTTAATACGAGCACAAGGGTAGAAGCTCATCTTAGTGCGAGCGTTTCAAGAGAATGCGATTGGAGTTCCAGAGATTTGCGTCGGCACGCCAGCTGAGTTGCATGCAATTATGCCACACCACACGCGCGTGATTTTCGGTCGCTCAGGGAAAGAAAAGCTCGATTCCCCTGACTGCGAGGTGTATATTCCCCAACTTTTCGAACTCGCCGAATTCGCTGACAATTACAGGTTTTCTGTTTGCCAGGTTGGTAGACAGCCTGCATACAAGGTAGATCATAGGGATCTTCAGTTTTCGCGCAACTGTTGATAGCCTGTTTGCATTCAAGAGGTAGGGAAAAGTACGTTCTTTTGGCTACATCAGCCAAAAGAACGTAATAAAAAGATACGTGAGGCAAATGTTAAACAATGTGAAACATATTTATTTGATCTTAAAATATTGGCACAGTGAATCCTGGTGAGCTTCCAGAAATTTTGTATGCGTATATGGAAACGTGACTAGTTCCAAAAACTGTATAGTGACGTCTATCCAGCTTCTTTACTCTTTCAGGCTGTCAAAGATTTTAAGAGGGCCTTCAGAGGTGCCCTTCTCCAACTTTGGCGAAAGTTGGCGTCACCCGCCACCACTATCTGGATTAGTGCCAGGAGCTGAGAAAACGCCACTGGGTAGGTTATGTTTCTTACATAATACACTCCCAGGCACAGCACCAGTGCTCGCTCCATCGAGGTTGTCTTGAGGACGATCTTTTGGTCGCTTGAACACCAGATGGTTTTTCGGTCAGTGCCGAAAAATAGTTTCGGCCCAGGTTCCACGACGTTGTCCTCCGGACATTCTAGCTGCAATATAAAATAATAAACTCACTTATACCGTATGCAAAATGATCTTGTCAAAGATGAGTCGATTCATAATTTACAATATTTGTTAAGCTAAATAGCAAACAATGCGGTTTACCAGACTGATGAGCTCAAAACGGGTGTTCTGAGGCCTCAGATGCTTGTCGATGCTGACAAACGAGCTGGATTCATTTCCTTGGTCTCGTCGAAACACCGCGAGCACATTCACCATTTCTCTCTCCATTTCAGCCATTTTCTTTTCAAATCGCAGTTCCAGCTCAATGGCAAGCTAGGAAAACACAAGTAGAGAAAAAGACTTCATGAAAAACCTAAAAGATGCACTATAACATCCCGTAATATTCTGAAAAGATCGTTTATCAGAGTTTAAGAGAATAAATATCTATGCCTAGAATGCCTTTATCATGTGATTTCGGCCCCCTAGTATCTCGATTCTTCGAAAAGAAAAGAGAGGAGCTTCCGATCTCTTTCGTTAACTGTTATTATCATAAATTGCTCACAACAACTTGAACATTGCAAGCGGTGCCTGGGAAGCTTCAGATGTGCAGCCGACGTTTTGTTAGGGAACTTAATGTCGAAGGTAACAATGCTGAAATTAATCCGAGACTGGGGCAGTTGGTGGTGGAAAACATTTTACAGAGGTGGGAAAAGGAACAGGGGCAGACGTGTCTAGCTCAGCTAATAGTTTCATTTAATAACGCTCCTTTTTTGGTTGTGATGTTGGTTCTGTGCGTGTTCTTGAAAAAAGGGTGTCCTGCAGTTCGGTGGCGTTGTGGATATGTTTATACAGGTTTCTTATTTCAGCCTTACTGATTTGTTTAAAAGAAGGCGTGCAATTGCATCACCTCCTCCTCTCTAAATTACGACTTCCTGCCCCGCTCGCTCCCTTTCCCGATCGCAGTCCGCCACCCTACGACAAGCCTGAACCGACTCTATCCCAACCCCAGATATTATGCACTGCATCCTTAACTTCCCCAGACACCCCCTCATCCTGCTCTACTTTTGAACTTATCTTCTGGAGCAGTCCACGCTCCCAAACCCTCCTCTCTCCGCCCCCCCCCCCCCCCCCCCCCCCCCAAACACGGGAGGCACTCACTTGATTGAATGGCGTTTTAGCGAACGCCCACGTTTCACCGAATGACACTTAAGCGAATAGTCGGACGCCGCGAAGCGGCGTTTTTGGGTGGGCCAAATGGGTTCACATTTTTGTAATGAGCCGCCGCAGACTGTCGCCGCGAAGCGGCGTAAAGCGCAGCGCGGCGGATGGGTTAACGCGCGCCCCCCTTATTCGCTAAAACGTCGATTCGCTCAAATGTCGCTGTTCGCTACAATGTCATTCGCTCATGTGATATGGACCCGCGGACCTCCGGAAACGCTTTAGAACGGGCCCCTGTCGTTTCATCAAAACTCGTTTCGTGGGACTGCCTTTCGTGGACAACTTTTCATACACACTTTTTATGAACACACGTTTCGTCGACACTGCATGGTTTCGTGGATATGTGTTCACTAAATGCGACCGTAACACACCTTGCGACGAACTGGCGCGAGGAGTGTCGATGAAACGAACGTGGAAAGCCTTGCGATAAAACAACGTCGCACGTCGACGACTTGGCGATGACTGATTGTCACCGCTTTAAAACAGGTTCAGCTAGTTCACTTCATTTCCACAAGTGCGAACGGGTTCCAGAACACTAAGTACTTCTATCCTCCAGACCTTCGCTAGGCGAGAAGACAGTTCATTTCTACAAACATACTTGCAAAAACCGAGGTAAAGAAATGAGTTGTGAAAACTTACCCAATTCACTGTGCGAAACCGGGCGGTGCCAGCAGTCGATGCAAGCACCGAGTGGAATATCCGGGGCAAGCTGAACCAACTCCATCGTTCTAACGTAGCGCTCGCACCGACACTCAGCACAGTTACCGCGCAAAGCGCCGCGGAGGTCACGGCTTGTTGTCTCCATTATAGCTCCTTTTGTCTGACCATCGCTTCTCTCTCTTGGTACATCTCCCGCGCTTTTGAAAATTCATGACTTCCCATTGGCTGGAGTTTTCCCGGGACCGGCGTCCCGGCGTCGTGTTGTAGCATGGTTTTGTTTTTTCTGTCGGCTTGAGGCTCTCTCTTTACAGCCAACCCTTCGTCCCCTCCTTCTCCCTCCCCGTCCCCCGACAGTGCGGTGATAGATTCACAAACAAAAACAAAACAAAAAAGCAAAAAGAAAGAACAATTGGCCGCAGATTTTACTTTGTTTCTTCGTTTTCGAGCGCAAACAGGGTTGCGCTCTGAGATTCATCCGCTACCGGTCTATTTTACCTAAACACAAAATGTAAAGAAAAGAAGGTCCCTTAACCTTGAAAAATCCTTTCCGCAACAGCGTGGGGAAAAAATATTCGCTACGAAAGGATTGTATCTTTTTTGATGGATTCATTCGCTACGTACCTCTTTTTGTATGTTAGGTTGCTCGACGTTTTGTTGTTATTTTACTTTTTTTGTGTCTGTAGCGAATACAGGACTGTAGAAGCCGACTTTTTATCTCCGTTGTAGCGAATATATTCGCTACGAGCGCTTTTATTCGCTATATATTCGCAACAGAGATTTAGAGTGTAGGAAGCTATGATACTACATCTCCCGGTGCTTATCACCTAAGCGAAACACGCCGGGTCACCGAGCTGTGCACGCTTGCGCGTCGTCTGATAGTCCGCAGAAGAGACCTACCGCGCATGCTCACAAACGCATTCCATAGCCCATTAGAGAAAGATGACAGCGCGCGTACAGAAGGCCACTATTGGCATGATCTCTATTTACGGGCTTCCGGTAGCGTATGAACGAAGACATTCCGATTAAACTTCCAGCGTGCGGTGGGGAAAGCGACTCAGCTTGTTTCGCCTTTAAAGGGATACTGAACCAAGGAATTTGGTGTCCATAATAAGTGGCGCACGTTCTTTCCACGAGCCAGCAGCCGCCGGTGTGCGCGAGCACACGCAACAAAAATGACGTCACAGACCTCCATTCGTGGTTGAGATGACAGTGAAATGTATGGGCTTCGGACCAAAGGAGAATAAAGACAAGTTTTTCATCTCCACAGTGGTGCCTGGTGTAAAAAGTAAGCGATGAATTGGTCTAACAAGCACGTAGCTTTCACTTGTAGAGATGAAAAGCCTGTCTTTATTCTCCTTTAGTCCGAAGCCCATACATTTCACTGTCATCTCAACCGCGAATGGAGGTCTGTGACGTCATTTTTGTTGCGTGTGCTCGCGCACACCGGCGGCTGCTGGCTGGTGGAAAGAACGTGCGCCACTTATTATGGGCACTAAATTCTTTGGTTCAGTATCCCTTTAATCCGCTATCTGCAGGAGACGCACTTGTCCACTTTCGGTATACGTCGCGATAAGCGGTGCAACAGGGCGGAACAACGGGCGATTGAAAAGGGAGGAAGTGTCTCGTGGCCGTTCCGCTTCAGCAGACGTCTTGTGAACTCGCGATCCTTGCCGGCTGCGCGAGAAAGCGGGTGACCAGAGGGCTTCTCGATGATGTCCCTATGCGAAGGAGAGGGGGACGACGCGGCACCGGTGGCCTACTCTCGCTGTGTGAAGGATACCGCGTCCCCTTCATTGACCCGTCCACGCCGGGGGCCAGGAGTGTCTTCTCCGCGGTCGTTTTAATTCCCGTCCGTGACTCCCCGCGGCGGATGCATGGCGCTCGGACCAAGGACGGCCAATTTTCTGAGGTCGTCCCCCGAGGTCTGCAGAGCGGTCGAGTTGGGTCGAAGATGGAACGCTCGAAGAAGCGGCGTGACCGGGAAAACGTGTCGGGATCGCGTGAAAGCGTCTCTTGGGAAAGTGACGACGCATCCGCGGATCGGAATGTTCGAGATTTGGGACATGGGGGAGAGTTGAATGGTTTTATGGCTGGTCAACTGGAGGGCGAACACGGTGCAGAGGCGATTGGTGATTGCCGTTGTGGCGGCTTGTTCTTCGTAAGAATCGCACGGCAACAGTAACTGTTGGGCAACATATGACCACCACTAATGCGGTGGATGCTTTTGCGGGTGTCGACGGCTAATGGATGTGCGCTTCGCGAACACGAGGTTGGCGCATTTTTGCATTTGCTTCGAAAGGACATTGGCGAGCGTCAAACTATATACAACTTAGATTAGTGCCCCAAAGGAGCATCTCCAACTAAGTGTTGGATAAAGTACATCTAAAACGTGCTCCAAGTATGAACTAAATTAGACGTGATGTACTTCAAGTAAAGCAGTAAATGCACTGGGTACAATGTACTTGAAGTAAAGTACTATAAATACAATGTACTTTCAAAGTAAAGTTTAAAGGAGCTGTGCAACAATTTCAGGGCTTTGCTTAAATTATTGTGGAATTTGATGCCCGACACTTCTGAAGTGAACTACAGAAAACAGATTTTGCCTGGATACCCTAGCTTTTATTTACAAAAATGAAAAAGATCCAGGTTTTTGCCGCCTTTCAACTCGTACGTCGTCTTCCGGGTCACGTGCGCAGTGGCGTTGAAGGGGTAGGCGCGGGGTTCCGGAAAAGTTCTCTCTTTAGAGCCATCAGCGAGCAGCTAGAACTCATCCGCTCGCGACCGCGTGACCACGTGCTGGCGGGTGCCGCGCGAACAATATGGTGAAAGGAGGAAAGTCTCATCCGGGTCCGGCCATAGCCCGTCCGGCCCTGTCCCCCTCCCCCTTTGGCTTCTGGCGGCTTTTCGCGGTAGCAGAGAGAGCTGACATGACGGTTTTGTGGACCTAGGATAGATGGCGCCACTGAAATTCCGTATAATAAAAGTTTTGTCGATGATGCCAGGTTTTTGACGCATTTATATTTACGTGGGAACGACAAGATTTATAGATCAATTACCTTTTATCGGGCAGGTATTCGCACAACTTGCTATCTTTCTTACAACTACCCAAGTGACGCCACGCCGCTTGTTCCTCATGGCCGTCGCTCGCGGCTGCAGGTCGGGGAATGTTCTAAGTTTTGCCTCGCTATTACGCGGCGGAATCGCAACATTTCGATGAAAGGAGGTGTGTTTTCTGTCATTTGTGACAAGGTGAACAATATCAAAAGCAGAAGATGCCAATTCTTTCAACGTTAAAATCGTTGCACAGCTCCTTTAAGTATTTTAACACGATCGTTCATGATGCCCTTTAATTCCCCTATACTGTGATTTTTTAACTAGTGTGCATTGCCCAGGGGTAATCAAGGCTGCATGGCTTATTTTCAAAAACAGCGGCGAATTTTTGATAAAGTAGTCACATAGCAGTTTTTTTTTCTCACTGTTTAGTGATTTTCTTGCACTGGATTGTTGCACCCAAGGGGTTTAAATGGATGCTGAACCGAAATCTGGATTCCACAAAACATGGTCGCAGAGGCGTGCGGTACAAACATTAAAACATCACTCATACAGCGATATCTCGAACGGATGACGGTATTTTTCTAAAAAAAAGGAGGCGCATTTGACAGATATGTTAACGTCGTTTCTCCGCGAAGAGTCGAGAAGGAGAGGAAACGGCCTCGCGTCTTCTCCGCCTCACCGCCTTGAGGTGGCGAAGAGAAGAGAGGAGGAAACAAGATATGTCGACGTCACGCGCCTCGCCGGCCTTGTTCAATATCTACCTCTTCCAAAAATATGGCCGTGCATTCGAGATATTGCCTTACGAGTGGTGTTATAGGGATTGTAGCGTTCCGTAAACCGCTCGTGGACTTTTTTGTGAAATCCAAATTTCGGTTCACCATCCCTTCAAATGTACTAGGAGAGAGCACGAAGTCAGCCCTGTAGCTTCCTCAAGCAATCCTCTCATAAAGGAATATCCCTTCCTTAATAAAAATAACAGTAGTGTGCAAGCGAGCTGGTGATAATTTATCATAATGTGGCACCTGAATTTAGGGTGCGAAAATATTAAAGAACTTTCACATAGAAGAAAAAGACATAAGGGAATGTCTCAAAACATTTTGACGTTCTCCTTTGTTGCCTTTTTCTTCATCTCGAAAGTTTGATTTTTTTTGCACCACAGTCTCAGGTGCTACATTATGATTAATTTTGTTCGCATAATATTTTAAATCTTCCCCCTTGCGCTGATCGACCGAGAGGTAGCGAGAGTTCAAAAAGCTACGGGAAAGCCGCCCCCACAACAAACGGAGCGATGCGTTGTCTGTTCATGTTTCTGGTGAGAGTAGAATATCCCTCCCAGTATTTCTTAGGAGTTGAGAAAGCATCATTTCGTGATACAAATTTAACAAAACCAAATTTGGGGAATGTACTTTGAAATTCGGGAATTGTACTTTCCTCGGAAGGTGCCACAAAAAATACTTTAAGTAAAGTACAAGTACATACTCAGATCAGGCACGTAGTTAGGGGGGGCATGGAGCCCCCCCCCCCCCCCCCCCTGAAATTTTCTGTTTTGCTGGAACTTCCTCTCCCATCTCCTTCTCATACATCATTTTGTCATGGGCGCCCCCCCCCCCCCGGAAACAAAATCCTGGCTACGTGCCCGACTCAGGAAATGTACTTCAAGTAAGGTACACTTCAAGTACTTCCCAACACTGCTCCAAGAATATTTCAATTTTAGGGGGGGGGGGGGGGGTTAAAAAAACAGGCGATCGCTCGTTGGTGCTGAGAGTGTCAGTCAGCGTATACCTTATTGCGTTTATGTATCGGCAGGGAACGACAGACCGGACGCTTCGGTTCAGGTGCTGAGTTTTCCGCCGAACCGTTCAGTTGCTTCTGTCTCGTATAGGGGGCGTTCACTGGACGCCATATTTGTGGGCGATGTTTAGTGCGCATGCTCAGAACGAGCTTACATTAATAGCCTGCTAAGAGCGGCAGTCTCGATGGTGTGGAATGCACGTTGCAAAAGAACTGTGGAAGCTCGCCGTCAGCACGCGCTCAGCAACCAGGCACACGGATATGGCCGCCAGTGAATACTCCCCATGGAAAGTGCAAACCCGCGGAAGATGTCGAACATAGCGCGAGACTGACAAGGGCGGTAGAATACGCGCACGCGCACAATGTCTGGATGCCTTTTCCGACACCGCTTTCGTCGCAGTACATTGTATTCTTGGAGCCCGATCAATGGTAATACGGTCACCAGCGAATGGACCGGAGGATTCGCAGTGAAAGGAGTTTCCGCCTCGTATATATCTTTGTTCGGGGTTTTCGTCTACGCCTACATTATTGATTTGTATCCGGATGCTACTCGCTTTGCTTCATCGATTGCATGCACCGTGTAGCCTTGAGGAACGTTTGATGTTTCCTTCGAGATTTTGTCCGCATATATTTGCTCGATATCTACGTCCTATTATATAGCTTTGTTGGTCCTTACTTTATATATATATATATATACGATAAAATGTATTTCTAGTGTATTTTCTCTTACTGCTTTCTCTTGGACCATCAAGCAGATAACATTGATTCGTCCGACGGATCTGGTGTAGTGCGTACACACAAACTTGATGTTTGTATCGACTTTTTTTTTCTGTGGATTTTTTTAATAAAATCATTAATCTTCCTGACGTTCAGAGGGTAGCACTGGATGCCGAACGAAGCATGCGGGCTTCGCTCAGCAGAATACCGGTTTCTGCGCGAAGTCTGCAGGGGGGGGGGGGGGGGGGGGGGGGGGTTAAGTGTGTAAAAGTGTGTAAAAAGAAAAGTGTGGGATTAAGTGTGTAAAATGGCCTCAGACATTCATAGTGTGGCCAGCTCATCCCTGTGTGATGAACGGCCGAGCATTCGGTGTTTATCTGATTAAAAAAAATAGAAATTTTAAAAAAAGAATAAAAACTGGAGAGAAAGAGAAGTTCGGTAGAAATTGTGGGCACGAAAAGCCATCGACGTCCACGATTTTAAACAACACAAGAGAACCATCACCGTCGTAGCGGCGCCTGTTCTATAATCATAACAGCGGTTTCGGCGAAGGTCGAGAGAAATGGGTCGTTTTAAATTATGTAGCAGCCGCGGCATACGATGCATATATGATAGGATGTGCGGTTTGGCACCTTGTTCGCGCTTTTTTTTTTTTTTTTATGACAGCCTCCTTGTTTTAGTGTTTCTTTTATTTATATTTAACGGAAGCCTCGAGGCCGCAGTTACTCGTCTTAGGCCTTTAAGTCAGTCACAATCAGTTGTGAAATTTCGAAGGTGGTAATCAACGTTTAGAACATTGGAGTTCCCATGACGTGGTTATGCAAACATTGACTAGAATACAATCTGAGACTAACGTACAAGTGCGTGCGTGCGTGCGTGCGTGCGTGCGTGCGTGCGTGTTTGTTTGTTTGTTTGTTTGTTTGTTTGTTTGTTTGTTTTACGCAATTGTTATGCTAAGAAGCCCCGCGATGCCATGAGTGATGTAAGCTTTATCGGTGATACACGAAAACGAGAGATATGGTACGTTTGGAGAATTGCAGAAAGGTGCGTGTCTGCTCTGGAAAGTAAGTTATCGATGGTGCGATTGGGCTTACAGCTTTCTTAAAAAATGGTTACGTACACACAATTTTTGTTTGTTTTGTTTTAAAAAGCGCGGTTTATAGGTACGCTTACCATCGGGAGCGGTCTGGTTTTTGATCCGAGAAGTTTACTAATTATGCTATATCTCGTGCATTTTAGTAGAATGCGTGTAATTTGAGCCATCATTAACCCAGAAGTTATTAGTTTTCGACAGCCAAACTGAAAACTCTAGTACCGCCGCACTGCCGGGTCGTTATAGCAGGCACGTGCGGATTTCCGAAACTTTTGGTTATCGTTTTTAATAAATTGCGAATAAAGTACTATTCCTGAAGCACTTATAATACGGGAGATGTCTCGGTAGATCCCATCGTCCGCGGTATATATATTAATTTTTTTCTAAGGTGAAACAAAAAAAAGGGGGGGGGGGAGAGGAAAAGGGGGGGGGGGGGGGGCAAATTGTTCCTTTAAGTGCGCTTGTTTGCATTCAATGGTGGATTGCGGAAAAGCGACACCCGGGGAACGGACACCGCGCGCGTTTTCTCCAGTGATGCCTAGCGTAGTCGTGCAGTGGAGCATGGCGTAACATATTCGTGCCACGAAGCGTAACGCGCTGCACATAAATTACGTGCGCCATGAGGACGAATGGCGCAAGCGTGCTTGTCGCGATTCGTGAAGTGCGATGACCGTCGTCTCCTCTCTTCACGTCACGGACGTCGCGCTATCAATCGCATTTTTCCTTCAGAAAGTCGCACCTCTAGCGTCTGGACAGAGAAGGGTTTGGGCCGTAAAACATGTGTGCCTTTTTTTGTGAAAGCTTGCGCGATTCTGCGCATCTTGCTTTGCTTTACGATCAGGATTCAGGTTTACTCACTGCTCCCTCGAACAGGTTGCCTGGCCGTAAGCATAGTTGACAAAATTTTACTTCATCTCAGATGAAAGTCACGAAGGAAACTTAATGGGCATCGGGTCAATTGAGTAAAAACTAAAGTCACTAGAGTTTGGGAAGGTAGCGCCAAGCTCGCCGAATGGTCGCCATTTTGGTCTATGGAACGTTGGGTTTTTCCCTGACCGTTCCCTTCTTGTAAGCCGATCCGAATTCGCGGCGACAGGTTGCTCTATAAAGACATTTTCTAGTATATAGCCAGATTTTGTTACGCACACACCGGCGAAACAAACGCACATCACCGCCACCGACGCAATGGCAATGGCGCTACTTTCCCAGGCTCTTTAGTCAAGAAGACTAGCGCCTGTCCAACCTTTCGTATTCGCGTCACCCTGATCTGTATTCGTTAAGGGCTCGCAGGAAGGGAAAGCTAACGGATTGACTGAAACAATAATGAATGTCAATGGTGAAGTTAAGAACAGACGAGCAGAACGACGTTTTCTTCCTTTCTGTTCTTTTATATGCTTAGTTTGGTTTGTTCCTCCGGTGTGCGTATCCATTTTCACGTGGTTGCCAGTCAACCAGCGTTAACTTATTAAAACACACTCGGAAGTCCTCGACAGAAAGAAGAGAAAGGTTACACGCTGTAACGAGCTGCACCGCCTGAGTGACGTCTAATAAAACTGAGAGCTGCACCACGGTGTGGTCAAAATGCTCGGTTCCGGTCTGACGGTGGTCGCCGGCTATTGTCAAATCGGTTTATGTCACTCTTCGGTTTTAGTAACGGTTCGTGGGTAGGTTATCGGTATTGGAAAGACAAATAAATTACCGATAGAATACTTTTCCACTGGCCATTCTGTGTGTCATGTCTGAGTGTCATCGATAGTTTACTGCCGTAATACTGGCCGTAATGTCTAGGAATAGTCGTCTATGATTAGGAACTATTTGGAAACAACACACTCGTGAAGATGAAGGCAATAGGTTGAGTTTGAAAGACACTCGATGAACTACTTTATGAAAAGTTGTGGGATGATTGTTGCCATCCATAATCGTTGGCACTTCTTCGCAAATAATATCTTTGGTCGAACGGTGGAGCAGAAATGCCTTCAAGAATTTTTCTGCTGTCTAGATTTTTTTTTTAATTTTTTCCTTTCATATTTATTTAATTCGTCAGGTGATATAGATTTCTATCTCACGGTGTGGTCTGTCTTACAGCACTCGGTAATTTACTCGTACCGGTGTCGCCATTTTTCAGAGGCAAACCGACCTCCCGATGTGAGCATTGACAACGTCAAATCTGCCTTCGCTCTATTCCTCTACGTCGACCCGCTGCACCCCGTGAAAGAAACGTATGTCAACGGCGAGTCAAAGGTAGAGCGTAGTCATCCCGCCGAGCGTAATGCCAGGCAAATAATGACTCTCCACCGCTTTGCAACTTCAACTTCGTGCATTCGATCCGATTTTCTCTGTCTCTCATCCCGGACGCCAGACCTCGCCACTTTTCGTTGCACACTTGTATAGACCAACACGCGGCTCTAACGTCATGCACCTGCGGTGGCGCTGTCGACAGCACTGCGCATGCGCAGACGCTTCCCTTCACGCGAATTCGATTTTTGTGCACGCGCAGTGCCCACACCCGGTGTGGGCAAACGCGCGCTTGTTTGTAAACAGCGTGCCGGTCTATAGGCGCTGCTCGTCTCCTTCGCGTCTTCTCCGCTGGGTGGCGTCGCGGCTCCCTCGCAGTTGCTATATTTTTGCGTGTTCGAGGTGTGTGTGCTGCATGCGTACACACGAAGGCAAGCGGGCAGACGGGAGCGTGGGAGGCCCCGAGCTGCAACAACAAGACTGCGACGACGGGGGGACGGCATATGCGTCGCGTCGCAGGGGGGTTGCCATGACCACCGACTCTTGGCGACCACCCGTCACGCTCGGACCCCCATTCCCCCTCCACCTCGTTCGGCCCCAGGCTCGCTTTATTGCATTTTATGCTCCCGCAGATTTCGTTCAACTCTTTCATTCGGTTCTAACGTTTTTTCTCTCTCTTTCTCTCTCGTTCTTTCTGTATGCCCCTATCACGCGATCGTTACGATGAGGTTGCTACATAAATCTGGTCTTTAATGCTCTAATGCCTATACTTTATCATCTGGATCTCTCCAAATGCCGTTGACCCGTTCATATATAAAAAAAAAAAAAGAAAAAAAAATTGCCGTTTGTGTTTAGACATTATTATCACTGCACATTCGGTCACATAATTAGAGAAGAACGAAGCAGGAACATAATAAGCGCTTCCTAAGCTATCAGCGAGTAAACTATACCGAAGGCTCGTGCGAGCGACATGCAACTTGTCAAAATGTCAAGCACGCGTAAAACGGAATTGTTAGGCCTTATCGATCTTGTCCACTCAATCCATTGCCTGGATGAACGTTAGGCTATTCGTGTTCTATTGCATGCACGCTGGAGGACAGATCTATATGTGCCTCGTGCACGTTCGAAGCTCTTCGTTCATCAACATCTCCGCAGACAGGTTTTGTGGGACCGATGTTACCGTCATACTAGGAACAAACACTCCTCGTCTGCGGGCTGTCTTTTTTATGGTACATTAGCAGTGTGCTTCTCGTATTTATAACTAGATGCTGTCGGTCGCTCGCAGGGAGGACGTGATAACTGGTACTATAATATGATCTCGCACGCGAGACGACACGCGTCCCGTGCGAAAAGCGCGCCGGCCACGAATCAGAGAGAACTGCAGATCGCCTGTGGCCGACGCGTCTTTGTCTGGCTGGTCGAGATGAAGGCTCTCGAAATTGCCCGAACGCGCCGAGTTCCAAGTTGTGTCGGTCACTCTCGTCGAACAAATGCCGCACGCACAAACTCCCACGCGGGGCTTCTCGGCTATACAGCCGGCGGGCTAACACTGAGCGAGGCTGGCAAAGCACACTCATATAAGGTCGTTGTCGGGACCGCCACGTTGCCTCGGACCGTGTGCTTCTTGTGTCCGTCGTGTGTCTGTTTGTTCTCGTCCCATGTTCGTATGTGTGTTCCCGTTTGTCCGTCGAGAGCTCCCCCTAATGGCCCGTATTAGCTGTCCGAGCCCCTCCGGCGAGTGTGTTTGCGCACGGATGTGTCTCTCCTAGTGTGCGCAGCACCCTTGTATGTACGTTCGAGCGCCTTCCATTGTGCTTCAGTCCCGCTACTACTGCCACTAAATACCGCCGAGAAAAGGGAGAACGGCGAGGAGACCTTATTGGACGGTCCCTCCCTATCGGACGTGCGCAGCGGAGGACGACGTTCTTGTTTGTCCGCCTGCGACGCGTATTTTACGCGTGCTTTCGTTCGTGCGTTTGCTTCTCCTTCTTGTTGGGTGCGCGGACCCGCGTGTGCGCTGTTTGCTATCCGTGTTGCTCGAGCGGAAGTGTTATAAGACAGTTATTGCTCCGTTTTATTGACCTTAAGGTTTTTTGGGGGGGTTTTATTTTGTTTTGCGCTTCCAGGGCGCCCCCTGGCGGTGGGAGAACTCTTTCAGTTTGGATTTTGGGTTTGTTTTTCTGCGCGTATTTTTCGGTTCTTGACGGCTCCTCGATTGTTGCCTGTCCCAGGCGTGGGTGGTGGTAATATTGTAGCCCGATAGAGGGGGCCACTTAGCGATGTTCCATTGGCACCGGAGAAGGCCGTGGGAGTTTAGGCAGCTTACGTGCTCCCGCTATTCCTATCAAAATCTCGTTTACTGGAGAGGCTAGTCCATCGAAGTTTGGGACGATGGAATGTGTTTTGTCTGTTTTTGGTTATCTTTTTCCGAGTTTTCGCTTTGAAGAACAAATGCGGTCCTTTACTTCTTTTTCCCCCCTCAACACTAGTTTATTGTATTTATATGACGATAACGGCATTGGAGTTATCACGGGTGCTAGTGTCCCGTGGATTGTGTTTCGATGAAATCTATGGCAGTAGCGTTCTCTACATACCAGGAATGTTTTCATCTTCCCGCAATGTAGTCGAAAGTGTCTTCTGCGCGGCTCTGTTCGGAGATTCCAATGTTGCACGCTCTGGAATGGTATTGCTCCACGATTTGTAGTGTCGGGCGTTTTCGTATTTCATCTCTCCTTTAAGTCGGGTCGTAAAAGGTTGGCTTTATTTTGACGCGCACAAAGAAAAACTGGGAGAAATCGAGATTCATTTTGACTCTTCGATTATCAGGTGTAGACATTGACGTGTCTCACTTAACAATCGGGTCATTTTTTTTTTTTCTCTGCCCGCTTCAATGCATGCTTTTTTAGCGGTTCAGTTGTTCGAGGAGCAGCGAGATGCGAATAACTGCAGTAACACGCGTGCAGTGATCGTGAATGTGTCATCCATGCTCTAGCACATTTAAGCAGCATTGCAAAGCCTTCGCTATTTGTATCAATCGAAAATTAACCCGTGTTGGCACGAGAGCAGGTTTCTATCCGATTCAGCTTTGTTCCGTTGGTTGCTCAGTGTTTTGCACCCTGTCGCGCTGTATATAATGCCTTTCGCTTCGCGTTTTGTTGGGGATTAGTTTTGTTTGAGTGCACCAGTTTTATCGTGTCCCGCATTTTGCCGCCGGACATTGTTGCCTCTTCCGTGAAGATGGCGATACCGCCGTGTACCTTCTATACTCTTAAGAATCGTGGGGCGTGGGTTATTGTCTTGGGTATCATTCGCTTCGTGATTCCTTCTTCGACATTATTGTCGGATAATGCCGCCCGCTATCTCATTTGCAGCAGTTCCTAAATGGAGGCTGAAGGAGCTTTAAAAAAAAAAAAACTGTTTAATACGATTAATGTGTCTTCAGCTCCAACTATTCGAAAGCAAAAATCTAAAACAAACGACATCTCGCACGCGCGTTCCACGGGCGCTTTCTTTTGGTTATTTACTTCGAACCTTTCTTATACAGAAGGTTAGCGCGTGCAGCGCGTGTGTCTGCGTTCCCCACATTCGCCTTGATGCTTGGGTATATTTATCGAAAGGTCTATGGCGAGCGAGCGCTGGCTGGACTATGATTTAGCACGTGGGGACTGTGATTTTTGTGAGCATTGGTAACGTCTAAAGGTTTGTGCACTCTAAAGAAATGTGGAGACCCTCCCGCGATGCACTTGAGAGCGCGTCGCAGTAAACGGAGCGAGTTAGTCGAAACGACGAGGCTGAGCACGTGCTTTGACTGCGATACCTAAAACGTGTCTCCAACTGCTGTTTCCTCTCTTTTTTTTTTTTTTTTTTTTTTTTTTTGCGAGTAAGACGGTAAACACACCAATCAAAAAAGCTTTTCCGGGGAAAACAAATTGTCTGCATTGTGATACTGAGGTCCCAGTAAAGCGTCCCTTTTAATGCAGCAGCACTTTTTTTTTTTTTTTTTTTTTTTTTTTTTTCAGGTTTAGACTTGGCTTTTGGTAAATTCCGAAAATTCGGAGTTTATCGGAGTTTATTTTTGTTCAATTCCCGCTTTTCTCTCTCCGCAGCTTGCAGCGATTGGCTCTCCCCTTGTTGGAAAATAGACGCGGCAGGTTTTTCAGAGTACCGCGTCTTCGGTTTGACATCCGCCTTTGAGGCTTTGATTGGGAATGAACGAAGAAATACATATTGAAATCGTAAGGGCAGAAATGGTCCTTGGAAGCTCTTTGTGAAAAGAGGATATTCGATTAAAAAAATGAAGAGCTGCTTTTTGGGAGGATCGATGTCTTTTAAAATCGGCTCCTCTCTCTACCTTTCCTTTTCGCTCTCCTGCGCTTTCTTGTTTGTTGACGGCTACATACCAGCGTTCCTCCTTGCGGCTCGGGAGAGGCCTCTTCTTCTCTCGTTCTTTTGTTCCTCGGTAGTTTCTTGTGTGCTGCTTTCTATTGTTCCCCGAGATCCGGTGATGCGGAGGAAATGTTTAATAAGAAATCTGAGTGGCGGTCACCAATTTTAACGAAGGGCCCGGACGATCTCTCCCCTTTGGCAATGGACGGTACCCCGTAATATAGTTTTTTTTTGTTTTTTTGTTTTAAGCTTAACATAATTTTTAAAAAGAAACCATGAAAGTTAGGTTAATGCGGTCTGCGCAGGTGAGTATTGCGGCCAGGTGGACATAGTATAGCGGGCTAATCGTAACGATCAGTCGACTAATTAGTTAAAATTTGTTAATTAACTTTTTAATGAATGAGAATAGACATATAGTTCCTATTAGAAACTTGCTCGAAGGGCCCGGACGATCTCTGCCCTTTGGCGATGGACTGTACCCTGTAATATACAGTTTTTTTTTTTTAAGCTTAACATAATTTTTAAAAAGAAACCATGAAAGTTAAGTTAATGCGGTCTGCGCAGGTGAGTATTACGGCCAGGGGGACATAGTATAGCGGGCTAATCGTAACCATTAGTCGACTAATTAGTTAAAATGTGTTAATTAACTTTTTAATGAATGATATTAGACATATAGTTCCAATTAGAAACTTGCTCAGCGTCATCGAAAACCAATAAATAAGTAATTTTCAGAAAGACTTTGAACACGTGAGAAGCGTAGTAGTGCACTAAAGTTACCGCTCGTGGAGCAGGTACAAGGCTGGGGCTAGATAAGAGACGGAAAAATTGCGCGGGCGCCTTATCGCAACCGCTAGTTTTGTACGTGCTCCACGAGTGCTAACTTTAGTGCACTACTACGGTTCTCACGCGCTCAAAGTCTTTCTGAAAATGACTGATTTAGAGGTTTTCGATGACGCCCACCAAGTTTCTAATTGAAACTATATGTCAATTTTCATTAATCAAAAAGTTCATTAACGAATTTTAACTAATTAGCCGACTGATTATTACGATTAGCCTCTTATATTATGTCCGCCTGGCCGTGTAACTCAACTGCGCAGACCGCATTAATCTAGCTGTCATGGTTTAAACAAAATATATATATATATTCTGTTAAGCTTAAAAAAAAAAAAAAAAAAAAAAAAGAAATCTGTATAGGCGATGCTGCGAGACGTCGGGCGTTGGAGGCCGACACGATGACGTCATCACCATCATCGTCAACACCTGGTGATAGTACAGAAATTCATTGTCTTAGGAGGGGAAAGGGCCTTAATATTCATCCGTTCGTCTATGTTAGTTGTTCATTGTTGTCGCCTGTGCACCTCTGGTTCTACTAAAAGACTGAACTCAGTTTATAGGTTACATGTGCATGACACAATGCTTAAAAAAAAAAAAAAAAAGAATCGATGAGTGGCGCAAGTTGCCTCCTGATTCAAAGTGTTTAGCCGTATGCATTCATCCATTCATTTACAGCCAGCGCCTTGTCGTGACGTCAGATATATGTTGTGTACACCAACCCGCTGTTTACAATGTAATTGATAGGATTCTGTGTTTTCGTAGTTTATTTTTTTTTTTGCCAAAACTTCGGAGTTTATCGGAATTCATTTTTGTGTGATTCCCAGGTTTCAGAAATTCAAAACTTAATGTTAGTGTTCTCTATGGAAAAAATAAAAGTAAATATTATCGAAGTGTAAACGTGTGCTGGATAAAAATAGAAAACGAGCTTTTACCATTGAATGATTGTTCATTTGAATTTATCATTTCTGCCATTGCCATTGGCAATACTGATTTGCCGCACGACGAAAGCTGTACACAAGTGTTGCCTCGATAAACGTCAATACCTTAATAGGGCGATGCAACGATTTTTGTATTTTGCGCAAATACCGCTTAGAACGGATCCCTGACGTTAATGACCTGTGAAATACGTGTTCGTTTTTCACCACACGTAATCAAAGTCACAGAAAAAAAAAAGAAAAAAAAAAAGAAAAACGAGCAGAGTTCACCCCCTCAACTCGCAGCCAGAACAAGCGGCCACGTGATCTGTAGTCGATTATATGCCGCCAATGTTGATCACAGCCAAGCGCTGGGGTTGGCAAGGCACAGGACACGCGCTGAGTTCCAGACATTGTTATGGTTTGGCTGTTGTCGCCATTGCAGCGATTAGACAGAGGACACTACCCGAATGCTTCTCGAGCTATCGATTATCACGAGCCCAAATCGAGTGTCCACGCCATGCTCGGGTCCAATCTATGAGCCACATTCAAATATCGTCATTGGGCGGTACTGCTACCGCCCAGCTACGTCATCAGGTTTTGCGAAGGAGATTGAATGAAAACACTCGGTTTTGTCCTCGAAATTACAGCGCAACAAAGCAGTTTTTTGGTCAATGGCGTTTCGTGCGAGTATCCTTGAGTCCCACTTGTGGCAGGAAGCTCATGTACAGTAAAAAACATTCCAATTGAATATCGTTGCACCGCCCCTTTAAAATCAATAAACTCCCGGAGGTAGTCGCTGGGAAACTGGTATCCGTATTCGTCCCATTTTATTGCATCAACCTATCCCGCGCGCGAAGTAGAGGGGCAAAGGAAGTATTAGAGAAGGTTCAACTACATCCACCTTTTATGCAATCTTTATGGTTCATAGCTTTCACTTTTACAAAACAACAATCCGTCTTTCGTCTAAGAAGCACAACTAGTATGGCCCAGAGAAACCAGACTCGCGCGAGATCAAACGCATTCGCAGCGCAAACAGCAGCGTCACCGGACTGGCCTGACGTAATATGTTTACTTACGACCCGAACGTGCTCTAAAACTCCCGAGCGCATGTCTAATAAAATCTTTAATAAAAACTTTTTTTTTTTGTTGTTTTGTTTCTGTAGAATGTGTTAGTGTATGGGGGGCGTGCTGTCAGTGCGCGCGTATGCGCGTGTGCTTGCCTGCGATGGATAGAGAGAGAGAGAGAGAGAGAGACGCTTTTGTGCCTCCATCCGAAATGGTGTTAAGTGGTCGCTCTTTGACTTTTTGTGCTGTTGGCGCGATGACTTAGGGCTTTTCTTTTTGGACATTTACCGGCGTCGAAGTTGGTAATGTCCCGCTTTCGACATGTTTCTGCCTTCGCTAATACCGTATCTTTTTATTACTTCGTTTACTTTTTCACGATCTGACGTTTCTTTGTCCTGCCGTTCAGTCGAGTCCCTTTTACCGAGAACTTTAGCTTGCCTCGATTGAGGGAGGGCGCAGTAATGCACTCCCTTCTCTCCACTCGAATGCGAACGGTGGCTTCCCTCTCCCCATCGAAGAAGAGAAAGAGGGACTCAAAAACCTCCTTCTTTGAGTCGTCGTCTAAAGCGCGCTGGCGCGCGCGGCTAATGCATCCTTTGTTAAAACTCCCCCGAAGGGAGGAAATTGAAGTAAATAAACCTACGACGGCGGCGTGATATCGATGTCTAGATGGATGGATGGATGAACCTCGGCGAGAGGTGTGGTGGTGGTGGGAGGGAAGGGGGTTCCCGCTTTGTTGTGGGATTCACACATTTCGACGCTACTTGGACGGGAGACTTTGAGATTGAAAGAGAGAGAGAGAAGTCGCGAAATTTCTCTTCGTTGGTCTCGGCTGCGGGATGGACCAACACCACGTAGAAGACGAGGCCTACGCCTTTCCGCCTCAGACGTCATCACGAGCTGATCCACGCGGCACCGCCTAATTTGCGTCAGCGTCGCCGGCAACGCGTCTTGCGACGTCCGAAAACGGGCGCGATGCTAGAACGCGGCGACGCCAAGACGCACGCGGCAGACGCCGGCGTTTTGCCGCGTGCGTATGTCGCTTTTCGGCGTCGCTAATGGAGCTTCAGCGTGTTTGCCGTTTGGCGCGGATCGGGGATCCACTCACGATGACGTCACGCACAGGCCTTGCCTTGTAGCTTATATTGGATAGACCGATTGGTGCGCGAATGCGCGGGTGGTCGATTGAGAGATAGAGTGGGGAGGTAAGAGGGGGAATGGGGGGGGGGGGGGGGGAAGAACAGGCGTATGTCTTCTTTGTTTGTCACACCGTCCTGCCAGAATTGTGAAACTCTGCTGATGATCCGTCTCCGAAACGAGGCGGAATTGGACGTCGTGGGCACAAAGAAGGAAGCATTGGGAGAAATCAGGGGAGGATCGTCCCGAGAGTAGTCCGTCTTACTTTGCGAAGACAGCGCACTCCGCCGCCATTTTTGGTCGTTTAGGTTCCGTGTAACTTCCATTTTGCATAATTTTTGACAGCGGTTGTTGATTTTCTTTCGGTTTCAAGTGTGTCTTGACGTGTCGCATTTGTGTGGTGCGCTACTCCAGAGCTCCTTTTCTTTAAATCTTTTTTTCTGATTAAGTCTTTCGTTGGCGGCAGTGCATTAGTCGTGCCTACTGATTCTTCACTGCCAGTTCTTGCGTCACGAATTTGCAAAGATCGAACTCCCGTCACAGTTAAACCGGGGTGACACTGCTTAGACATCCTACAAAAGACAGCCTGCGTACAGATTCGAACACGATTCACCGCGAGATCCGTGCTTCGAATGCTGCATGGCAATGAGTTCGAGGAGAAACTCGGCACGCGGCATTCGAACCCAAGATATTATGGTGGCTCGTGTTTGCGGACTGTCTTTTGTACGGTGTATGATCGTTTACAAGCGTTTACAAGGAACGAGCTGCTGAAACAGTTATACGTTTTGTCCAGCGGTGTTCGTTCAATGTACAATGCCCAGAATGACAAGAGAACAAGCGCAGAACCAAAAGTAGGGTTAGTACCCACGTGATCGGAAGTGGGCATATCCCGTGGTGCATTCGGCTAGCCGCGGCACAGGAAAGAATATGCCTGTTGGAAAACATGCTGCCGATGCGGCGCGACCTTGGTTTCATCCCCCCGGTGTGTGTTTGCTTTTCGCCGCCTGGCTCTGTTACGAGTCGAAGAGAAATGGAGTCGTATCTTTCGGCCCCGTGATTCGTTAGTGAATTGGTTCTTCATCTTTAGGTGCTTTGTAGGGATGCAATGCTGAAAACGGTAGCATTTTTCTTTTTTTTTGAGAGAGAGAGCATGTCGAGAAAACAGCATCTTATCATGTTCGATGAAGCTAATCACCTTGTCCGTGAAGGGAGGCACTCACTTGATCGAATGACGTTTTAGCGAACGCCCACGTTTCATCGAACGACACTTTAGCGAATAGTCGGACGCCGCGAAGCGGCGTTTTCGGGTGGGCCAAATGAGTTCATATTTTTGTAATGAGTTGCCGCAGACTGTCGCCGCGAAGCGGCGTAAAGCGCAGCGCGACGGATGGGTTAACGCGCGCCCCCGTTATTCGCTAAAACGACCATTCGCTCAAATGTCGCCGTTCGCTAAAATGTCATTCGCTCTTGTGATATAGACCCGTCCGTGAAAGGCCTTCGCAAATCCTTGGTTCTTTCAGGTCCTACAAATGCATGTCCCTCGTTCCTTCGCTGTTTAGAAAGACGACCCATTGCTAAAAAAGTTGCTTCGGGTGTCACGTAACTTCACCGTACTCGGCGCTACACTCTTAGTACGGACGGATGACTGCTAATTTTACGTCTTTTTTCTTTTTCGGCGGCAAATAAAAGGTTGCCATGAAAAAAAAAAAAACTACTTATGTGAATGAAAGTGCTCATTTGTTGCAATAACCTAGGCGGTAGAAGTTTGTGCTAGTGAATGGAATGTCTGAATAAAATGCGAGAAAGCACCTATGCCGTGTTCGCGCTAACCGTACAACGCAGTGCCGACACTAGCTGGAGGCACCACCTCTGGTCAGCAAGTTGCGCCTCGAGGCACGGTCTGATTTTTCTTCTTTGTATGCGTATATCCCCGTTTTGTGCGAACACCTCTGAAGTTGATACATTGCCCCCCGGGTTGTTTCTACGTCGGGCTCATTGCGGCGGCGCATGTGTTCGCGTTGGACCTGCTCCCTGGAGCGACTCGCGAAGGAAAAGGAGGAGGAGGAGGAGGAGGAGGAGGAGGAGGAGGAGGAGGAGGAGGAGGAGGAGGAGGAGGAGGGGGGGGAGGAGGAGGAGGAGGAGGAGGAGGGGAGGGGGCATTGGATGAATGAATCAGTCAAATCGGGAGGCCTTGGAGCGTTCATCTTCACCGCTTTCTGCATCCATCGTGGCCCGAAGTGTGCCCCATTAGAAGCAAAAACCGCTTCCAGACTTCAGAATGCACTTCACCCATTCAACTGAAAGCTTTAGAAAGCTTTTTGTTCGATTGAATGGCGGACGCCACTGTACTCGTTGATAGGACCATTACTGCGCATGGTCCATCTTAACGCCAATTTCTGCGCAGCGTGCGGTAGTCGCATCAATCGACGAAGCAACGAATTACGGGTGGTTCTACGCGGCAAAAAAACGTTAAACCGTTTTAGCGTAGACCTTGGTGAGCATGAATAGTATTCAAAACTAATTCACGCGCGTTGTGGTCTAAGTGCGTTACGATTGACTAAAGCCTCGGTCAGACTGCTCCTTATACATCATATGACTGTCCCGATGACAGAAATGCCTGCGGACACTCCTCAATGACATATTTGCTTCTTTTTGATCGACCATTGTGACAGGAAGGAACACGCATCGGACTGTGTGCGCAGACTGTCTTTTGGATGATATGCTAGCAGTGTGACCTCACTGCATAGCAAGCTGCATACAGCTTGCTAGTAGGCAGCTCTCTGGCGACCAAAAAGCTTCTGTACTCGTATACCTGGAGGAATACGCGAACGACTAGCAGTATAGCCGCTTTCGCTGTATGATCTGTGCACAGGCCGTTCGCCTTTGCTTCGCGATCGCACCAACGCGGTGACTCGTAAAAACATTACCTGGCCCGCAAATGTGTTTTTCCCTCATGGCAGCGCAACTGAGACAGCTTTCAGGTTGGCACACGGCGTATAGTTCGGTGGTTGCGTTACTCACGAGGGAGCCACGCAGTGCCGGCTAATTGTAACGAATGACGAGAAGGTTAACGAGGTATAATTTTCCCCTTGGCGGTGTTTGTGCCTCAGCTCGGCGGGGTCGGCTTTTGACTGTGCCATAGCATCCCCAGCGGTAAACACATTCGCACGTCTGTTTTCTGCGTACTTTTCCTGTCCCGTGCGAGAAAGCCGCCCCTTTGGTCGTTATTCTTGCACGTTGCGACGTTAGTCCCAGACGCGTTCACCGCTTAGTTTCTCCCGTCGTGTGTGTGGGAGCGCGTCGTTGTTACGAGGGGAGAAAAGTTGAATTAGACCCGAGTTTTTGTTGTTTTTTTACGAGGGAAATCGGCGGATGCTTTGCGGTGTTTATTTACTTTTAGGGTATCGGTGTATACTTCGATGGTCTATACTCTGTCTCATGATGTGCGCGTTATACAACGGAAGCCACGGCCGGGAGAGGAAAGAAAGCATTTTTTGTCCGAAGTTTGAGCGATGGGCTCTATGGCTGGGTTTACATGAATCCGATCGTGGCTCATCGAATAGAGCAGGGACCAGTCACACCTACCCCGGCTTTCTACTTCTTTCTCCTCTACTCATCTACTACCAATCAAAATAGTCGAGTCTCGGTTCGGTACGCCACGGTCGCATTCGTCATCTGGTCGCCGCCATGTTCTTGCTCGTGTGAGCAAGCGTGCACGTGTCAAGTGAGCCTGCCAAGGCTATCTTCATGCGCATGCTGCGCGTGCTTGCACGCATGAGGCATCAGTCTGGAACCCGTGTTTGCAAACGTCTGTACTCCTACAGCCTGTGCCACGAGCACAATATAGCCGGGTCACTGCTTTGAAACGTTGTTTCCTGGGGGATCGGTGGCCGAGTGGGCTAGCGCACACCAGCTCGGAGCACGTGGAGCGAAAGCTCGCGCTGCAGAACCAAGGGATCCTGGGTTCAATCCCCACCCCTGCCCGTTTCGATCTGGATGAGCATCGTACCGGCGTGCGGTCGTGTATCACTACTGCGTGGTGCACGTTAAAGACCCCAGGCTAGCGGTTGTACTGCACTGGCTAAATTGCTCATCTACAGCTGGGAGACTCCTCGCCCCTGTGAGGCAGACCAAGTTCTAGGCTGTATAAACATTACACACAACCCAATTATTAAACGTTGTTTCCGCAGAACGTGCCAGGAGCGCGGGCTAGCTCGCTCTTGTGGGTTCGGCTGCCGTCTCAGCTGGGGAGAATGGCGACGTGCGGGCACACAAAGGAGGATTCGAGAACGAGGGGAGTTCCTCCTTCCTCTCCTCTTGAACTGCGGTATACTCTCGCCCCTGTACGTTTAGTAACGCTGCGCGGAACTATAGTAGTTTTTCTTACCGAGCACCGATGTAATGCAGAGAAGCAGCACCCGCGGAGCTCGCTTCCGCGGGTATTGCTACTCCGCTGTGCACCGGTGCTCGGAAAGAAGCGCACCCAGTGGGGCTAACCCACCTTAATCAACACTTCGAAAAACTCGAATAGTACAGTTCTTCTCGAAGCGGATATAGAATAGTTTATTATTCGAATCTTCTATTTTAAATTTCGAATATTCGCAAAACCCTACCAATTATTTGTGACGGCGCTTAGTAATAGCGGCGCAATAAGAAGCGCGGAGTATATTTACGATCACGCATTTATGATCTTAAAGCGGTGTCTCCATGTCTGTTTCTTGAAGCAGCGTGCTCTGCCTCCATAGCGAATCCAAAAGAGTTGCTTTTTATTATATGGAAAATCATTTTTGCGGTATAAACATTTGCGCGATTTGTTTAGTGATGAATTTAAAGAAACTATACATTGCGCTCGGTCTCATGTCTGCAATTATTATTATTATTTTTTTTTTAGGATATCCGACACAATTTATTTAGACGCAAAGGGTCGGGCTCCCTGGGTGAAAAACGTGTCAAAGACAGCTTGTGAGTGCCCGACAAATCCAACTCTGCTAATTTATTTAGACGCAAAGGGTTGGCCCCCGGGATGGTAAACCTACGAAAGACAGCTTCTGAGTGCCCGGCAAAAGCACCCGAGGCACGCAATATATGTGACACCGAAGAGAAGCCGTGTGCGGGGAAATCAGTTGGAGTGCAGCGTTCTTGACGCCGCTGAAAGTAAAAAGTGTATCTGTTCAAACAAATAAAGATCTGTCTACCCAGATCCATGATGTGGTTCCTGCCATTTGACACGAGCCAAGCTTTCTGGAGGTCAAGTTTCTTGCGCCATTTAATTTTATTTCACAAATGAAACGGAAGACAGACGCCAGACTTCACTTAATGGGTTTGTCCATTATCTCGTATTCAAAATACGTAGTAAGGAAATGCCCGTATTATAGAGTTTCTTAAGGTCAACATCGTGAAATACTGATAATTAATGCTTTAGCAGGGCTAATACTTCAAAAAATTTCGTACTCGGCCTAGCATGACCGTTTTGGGGTTTTCGGTTGTCACCGATTTAGAGAAAGTCGCCTCGGGGGTTAATTTCGCTTTTTATCGGTATACACCCAACACGCGGAACCGTAGGCATAACCAAACTTGCGCCTGGAGTGGACGCTCTCCCTCGCGGTCTGTCCATCTGCGTGGGAGATGACGCATGAACGGTGGATGAAATCCGCCCCCCCGGCGGCAACTCTGTTGGGCGACACCGCGTCTGATTAAAGAGTTACCCCGGTGACATATATACACGGCAGCCTCCTCCTCGGGGAGAAGGTCTTTGGCCGCACTTTTTCGCGGTCCATAACTCAGGCTTCCTTTTCGAAGCGAGCTCGGCAGAAGCGCGCGCCAACTCGCATCCGTCTGCGCTGTCGGAAACGGGGGGTCGTTCGTTTCCACTCGCGGGCTTTCTGGGTCCGGCGGGAACGTAAGTTATCAGGAGGCGTGCGCCGCGGTTGGCGCACCATGTGTGTCGCTGAGGGGCCTGCCGAGACCGCGGAAAACTCCTTTTTGGTTTTGTCTCGACTCGTCTGCAGTGGGCCTACGGTCCCCGGCCCTGGTGTGCGCCGGCGAGATTGTCTGAGCGAGTTGAGGATGAGCGCTCGTGACGGTTATGCTAACGAACTCTTCCTCTTCCTCTCCTTTACGACGTGCTCCGAGGAGCCCGCCTTCTCTTCCACCGCGCGAGGAGGGAGCTCGTGATTAGACGGAAGCGTGTGGTCTTGAAGGGTGCTTTCGGAGTTTGAGGCACCCACGTTGTTTGGAAGGTCTCTGATTTTTTTTTTTTTTTACCTTTTTCTTTTTTTCTCTTTTGTTGGTTCGCTCGCTCTATTCATCCTGGTCAGAAAGGAAACAGGAAGCGCGAGAAGCTCTCCGAGTCGTCTTGGTATGTTTTGGCATAGCCTCCTCTATACTGACGAAGCCTGGCAGTTTGACGATGGAACCGTAGTGCCCAGTCGCAGATTTGGAGCGCGAGAATCTGGTGTCACAGAGCATCAAAGAGCCATTTCTCGGAGAGCCTGGACGTCAGCGCACAGCTTTTGCTGCGTCGAGGACACGAAACACAGTTGTCCGCTCGGGAGCAGTGTGTTTCGGCGTCTCGCCGCAGCGGGGGTGCCAGTCACGTGGCTCTCCTCTCATCCGTTGTCTGCCGCTCCACCTTTTTCCATTGCGGCGGCCGCATCTCGTGGCGATCTGCCAGGCTTTGTCGGTATATAGGGGGCTATGGTTCTGGTATGGCGCCTCGAACGCGACTCGGACTGGTGTGTTAACGCTGCGCTCAAATGTCATCCCTCGATTTTCGTTCCATGACGTTATAGAGCTGTCACGCTGTTGCCTGTCGCGGTCCCGGCAGCGGTGGCGCAGCAGAGGACGCGGCAGACGGCCGTGTCCTGCTCTGACTCGCTTTCAGTTGGACTTTTCACGCGGAGGAAGCTTCTGCAGCAACGAGCCTCTAGCTACGAGTTGTGACGACAGCGGCACTGGCGTCTGCTCGTCGTTTTCGCCGGAACTTTCGCGAGCAACTGGCGAAATCGCGACGTTCGACAGCATGACAGGTCAGCTTTTATGATGTCACGCTTTAACACCTTCCACGCGATATAAGGCGCGAAACACGCCGGTCGAAGACGTGTTTTGCTGCACCGTAGTTGCTTTGGTTGGGGGGGGGGGGGGGGGGGGGGGGGGGGGGGGCGGGGCGGGGCGGGGGGGCGGGGCGGGGCGGGGGGGCGGGCGAAGCGGGGCGGGGCGGGGCGGGGCGGGTTGGGAATTGTGGGGCGTCGAATATAAGTCGGCCTCTGATTCACGTTTACGGTAGAAACAGGAGCAGTTTCGATATCTGAGAGAGAAATACATACGACAAAATTGATGTAAGCCTCAATACAGTTGAACTTCGTTTTTCCGGTTGGTAACTATTAAAATGATTAACGTTAGAATGCCGCGAGGTTAACAGAGTGAAATGTGTAGTACGATGAGCAGGATGCTGGATCATATAACGTCTTACCATTTGGCCAGTTTCCGTCCTATCTCGTGACGGGCATCGAAAGTTGTCCCGAAGTGGCAACAAATGACGTCACAAAAGCCGGAAGTGTCACGCTGTCGGACGTCGCGAACCTGGCGGTTGGTCGTAGAAATATTCTGGCGAAAAGCTCGAGCGGACGCGAGCGGAAATCGAGGGACCACTTTTTGGGTTGTGGTAAGAAAACACAACAGCCGGAGACGCGTTCCAACTTCCAGCCACCATAGCGAGAACTTGTACCGAAGTACAAGAAGTTCCGCTCCACGCGGGGCATCACTAATTTCTAAGACTTGGCGTGGATTAAGTTTTTAACCCGATTACCCGCCACTCTTTAATGGATTAACTAGTCGAATAATCGGTCTCGTTCATTTCCTTGCATAAAACTTCTAAAAAGTCAATATCGTATTTTCTTTTTCTTTTGTTGAATTCGTAATAAACGGTGCAATATAAAATTTCGATTATGAATGAACCTCGATGTGTAGCTTAGAACCGTCCAAAGACACACACTACACACACACACGCTCATTATTACTTCAGCTGCAGGAGGCAAAGATGTTCCCTGATACTCTCCGGCAAGAGCGACCTCCTTTGATTGTTCACACTAGTCTCTGGTGAACTAAGCGGACCGTCGGGCCGCATTGAAACGGCATTGAAACGCGTAGACTTCTGCAGTTGTCTGTAGTTACAAATCTCGCCCCTACAGTTTACTTTAGGTTAGAATTTTACCTAAAGTTTGCCCAGTTTTTCCTTCATGCAAGGTGTGCTCGTTCATGTCTGCCTGGAGAAAGCGGTTAATTTTCACTCTCTTTTGGTTCGTCAAAACTTCACCGATTAACCGATAAACAAAAATAATCGCGATTAAAGCAATAATTGATTAATCGGTTGGTCAATCGGTTGATTGCCCAGCCCTAATTTCCCCTTTTTGTGAAGAAGATTAAGATATATGTAGGTGCTTAGATAAGACACGTTAGTTTATCGAGACATACACATTTCAAATGCAAAAAGCATCGCTTCTTCCTCTGACATCCAAACCTTGTAAGAGCTTTATCGCACGTCGTATGAACAGTGCACAAAACTTCCTTTCTTTCTTGAGATGGAAACTAGTATAGAACTCGCACTGTTCGTTCGGTTTTATACAACCATACACGCGGCGAAAATCCTTCCCATAATATTCGGCAGGACGTTTTTTTCTACGCTAGCGCTCGTACAAGGGCGGGCGTCACGAGCTCATACTCGTGCCTCGAGCGGCGGGAAACTCTATTCCCGTATTCTAACGTGTTTGTAAACATCGGAGAAGGGGATCCATTACATTCTCGAGTTTGAGCTTCTGCCAACATTTATGTATAGTCACAATATATTTTCCTCCCTCCGTCTTTTTTTTACAGTTTGATCTCGGCGACTTTCCTCCGATAATGAACACCTATTTCCTCCTAACCCAGCTGCCTCGTCTGCACATCGGTACAGGTGCGTCGCGGATCGCTATAAAATAAATGGCTCGTTTCCTTATTGGCCTGGGACGCTGTTTTTTGTAAGGTCGGACACGTGATGTCGCGATCGTAAAAAGAAAAGAAAGCGCAAATGGTGCCATCCGATGTACATTAGCCCATGGCGTACGCTTCATCGGAATGTTAGCGTCGGTGGACATACGCGAGAGCTGCCAAGTCCTTCTAATAACATGTTCCTCATCGCGTGCACCTCTCGGTTTCAGTTGATGACTTATACTGAAACCCGTTCCAAGTCCCGTTGCAGCATCGCCTTCTTTATACGCTTTTTTTTATTTTATTTTATTTTTCTTCCTCGCAGAGCGAGGCTACGTTGGAGTTTCGGTTGCGAAACAAGGAGCACAAATTGCCGTATCTTCAATTTTTTTATTATTTGATTTTTTTATGGCGTTGTCTCGTGTTGTTTTATCGGAGGTGTTTCGATTCGTTCGTTTTGCCGGGTTTATGGTCGCTTCGAAAGAGATATACTTTTCTCGGTCGCGATGCGCGCTTTGTTGTAGCAACGACGCGTCCTTAATTGGCTGGGACGACGACGTCGCCTGGCAGCCCTCGGGAACGTCGAAACACCCAAGACGCCTCGTGGAAATCTGGCGCTTATTATTGCTCTTCTGTTTTTCCATCACGATAATCCTGCGTGGGCTTTCACGCGATCGGTAGTCTCGAAAGGTGCTTCGTGCACGGCCGAAGCTCGCATGCCGTTGAAATGAGATTTGGAAGACGCGCAGGACCGTTGTCATTTCGTTGGTATTTCAACCGGTGTGGCGGCGATGTCGCGGCGCTTTTTGTACTACACGAGAGACTAAGGAAGCGTGGGAATTGTGTTCTGCCTCATGCGTCCCGTTCAGCGCTAATAGAGGAGCTGACTGATATTGTAGCTTCGTAAATTGCCGCGTTTATATCGAGCAGTACCTGCTTCAAAGAGGCACTCTCCAAAACCAGGCTGATACCGATCCCCGGGCCTTTGATCCGAACCCAGGGCCTGCTTGCTAGAATCAGCGTCTTAACTTAGATTGCGTCATAGACTCCTATGTACTGACAAAGCCTGGTAGATCGCCGCGAGAAGTGGCCGCCGAAATGGAAAAGGTGGAGCGGCAGACAATTCGGATGAGAGGAGAGCCACGTGACTGGCGCCCCGCTGCGGCGTCTGTGTTTCGGGTCCTCGCCGCTGCAAATGCTGTGCGCTGACGTCCAGATTCCTCGAGAAATGGCTCTTTGATGCTCTGTACTCAGATCTTCGCGCTCCAAATCGGCGGCCGGGCACTCTACGGCTCCATCGTCGAACTGCCAGGGTTTGTGAGTATAGAGGAGGCTGTGACAGTGTGAAAGAAAGCCTGCCAAGCCTGGGGAGCTCGAGCGCTTGAGACTCGTCTCTGCTCGTGCGCTAGCTTATCGGCAGTGCTTTCTTTCAAAGAGTCTCAGCTAAGCGCTATTAAGGTCCGTTCACACTCTTGCGACCGAGTAAGACCGAAAAAGACCAGACCGGTTCTTAAGCCTCTTGCGATCTCTTAGGACCAGCTCCGCGCTGCAGCGCATCCGGTCCTAAGAAGTCGCAAAAGGCTTAAAAACCGGTCTGGTCTCTCTCGGTCTTACTCGGTCACAAGAGTGTGGACGGCGCTTTAGACCTTTCGCTAAATTACCCAAGCATCCAGGAGAATGCTGGGAACGTAAGTACACGCGCAGCTCGCGCTCGCCTTCCTTATACGAAAGATTCGAAGTAAATAACCAAAATAAAGCCTTTGTGGAACGCGTGTGCGAAGTGCCCTTCGTTTTAGATTTTTGCTTTCGAACAGCTGCAGATGCCAGCTCGCGCAGCGCGCCTACCTACGTTCCCGGCATTCTCGTTGGCCGAGGGGGCTGGCGCACACCAGCTCGGAGCACGTACCCTCGCGCGGTCGTGTGTCACTATACTGCGTGATGCACATTAAAAAGTCCAGGCTAGCGGTTGTACTGCACTGGCTAAATTTCTCATCTACAGCTGAGAGGCTCGTCGCCCTTGGAGGCAGACAAAGTTTTAGGCTGTATAAACATACACTCACCCCAATTTTTTTTTTTTTTAGTGTGTGTTGGTTTTTTGTTTTTGTATTTTTTTCTAGAGCGCGTGCTGTCGGCGCCGGGTACTACGAGGAATGGCATTACCCTAAGCGAGGCGCACATGACAGCGTGTTGCTTAGGGTAATAATGGAGTTGCTGGGCACGTTGGACAAAGAGATTGCAAGGCCACAAACACTCTTCTCTGTTGATAATGAAAAACAGCGCGAAACACAAGGACACAGAGAAGAGAAATATTTACAGGACAAGGCGCTGACTATCACCTTTCTCATTTTGAAAACACGCGGGTCTGGGTAAAATGAGAAAGTTGATAGTCAGCGCCTTGTCCTGTATGTATTTCTTTCCTCCGCGTCCTTATGTTTGGCGCTGTTTTATATTACGAACTTTTACCAACTAGCCCAACAACTCTCGGGCGACATAAAGTTCGACTAGACTAAAATGGACCGGTGTTCAATGAAGACGTCGGTCATTCGCGACGTGGAGCCGGTGAAACATCAAGACGATAGATGGGTAACCTGATATAAGTAAACAATAAAAAGGGGGAAAAAAAAGTGAGAACCTCCAGAGTTGCGAGGATGATGGTCGGGCGGGCAGGGCGGCGGCGTGAACGACTTATCTCCGAAGACACGCGGCTGGATCCGCCGGTTGGAGGAGCACCCCTCTGCGGCCATTACCTGCACCCTCTCCCTCCTTCGGGGGTTCCCGGGAACTACCGAAAAAACACCAGAAAAACCCGAGAGAGCGTCACCTAGGTTTCGGTCGTTTAAAAAGAAAAAAAGTAAAATAGCGGGAACGATTTTGTAGTGTGCACGTCGTTTCGTTTCCAGTAGGTATGAGCCAACGGTTTTTTTCTTCTTTTTTTGTGCGTGTGTGTATGGTTTGGGGGGGGGGGGGGTGAGTTCAGTAGCTCCCGAAATGCTTCCTGAACGACGTCGATGATGTCCTTTGATAGGGTATACATATACCACGGAGGAACACATTGACCCCCGGGTTTTTCGTTTTATATGTTGACCGTCTCGGTCATCCTTATCATCAGGTTATCGCATCCATCCGGGCGTAATAGTGCAATGATGTGCGCACGCTTTGTTGTTGCGGGGATCGACCGCGGATGTGGACTCGTCGTGAGCGTTTGACGGTCGCTCCGTCGGCGTTTTTTCCTCGGTTTCGGCGAAAAAAAAGAAACGACGCTTTTTGCTCGCGCATCTTCCCCTCGTTAGCCCCCCGTCCATTGTCTTTCCCCTTCCGCGCCTCTCGATGAGGGGTTTGCCACTGACCGACGCGAACATTACCGTCGAGTTCCGCTTTTCCCAGAGTCGTGGTCACCGTTCGTGCCCGCGCCATCGCTGCCGATACCTCAAAGTGGCCCGTCTACCCTATACCAGCTAGAAGACGAGGCCTGCGAATGACGTCATCGTTAGTGGACCCAGGACCCGCCCCGAGCGGCAAACACGCTGAAGGGAGAGAGAGAGAGCGAGGGACTGTCTTCTATGTGTCTATCCCGCAAACGCCCGATTGAGCGAGCACTGACCGTGGTGCAGCCGACCGTAGATCGAAAAATGCGTTCCTCCCATACATTTTGTTCATCCCCGACACATCACATTTTGCTTTGTTCTCCGGCATGGTCTCGTCTGTGCGTGAGGGTTACGGCGTCTGGCGGTGTCTGTGCGTGCGGCCGCTTATCTCCCTCTGGCCCGAAAGCTGACCTCGTTCGTTTCGGGGGCGCGGCGGGCGACGCTATCGAGGAAATGAACGGGATCGCTTTCCTGGTTCGCTGGGCCAAACGGGGAGCGTTGGGGAGGGAGAGGCTATCCGGCGCGATAAGCCCTTTTCCTCTGCCACGGGGCACATGGGGAGTGACCGCATTTGGGGAGTGTGCGCGCCGCGTGTGGGGCCCCCTTCGCCGTTGCGATGGACGACGGCTCCAAAGACCGACGATTTTCTTCGCCCAGGCGGCGAGGACTCGTTTTTCTCGCAGACCGACGTCTTGATCGCTTTCTGGCCCTTCTCTACCCTCGTTTTTATTGATCTGTCATAGCTGCCCTTTGTGGGGACCGGTAGCCGTTCTATTCTTTTTTTTGTTCCCCGCCTCGTTATTGTTTATTTATTTTTTTGGGGGCTGCGTTCGTTGCCGCGCCGTTCTTTGTCTTCCTGTCCTCCTGCGGACGTTCTCGCGATATGTCGTTTGCGGTCGGCAGCAAGCGGTTGTTTCGTGCCGGGAAAGTGACCTCCCCGCGTGGGTATGGCCGTACATCAGACATCGGAGAGCCGTTTTCCTCTTGTTGTCGCCGGCCCGTCGGACTTCTTTTTCTTTTTCCTCCTCTTTCTCTTTCTTTCCGGTGGGAGCTTTATAGGCGAGTAGAAGGCCACCAAGCCATGCGCGTATATCAAAATAAAGTATGCTAAAAAAAAAAAAAAAAAGAAAGTGACCAACAGTGTTTCTCGTCGACCCGCAGAGGCCGGTTACCCGTGTGCAGCGCGTTTTCCGCGCAGAGTAGAGATCTCGATGTAAGCTTTTGAGCGCCGTCACTCGTTTGAACTGACCGCATGTATGCGCGCTCGTCGCGGAAAGTAAGGTCCTATTTTATAGGATTTAATTTTTATTTGGACTCCTGTTTCCTGCAAAACCCAGTTTGATGAAATTTGAGTTCGTCATATGTACCATTGAGTAGGAAGTCCTACGTCACTCCGTTCATCTGTACAATATGGGTGATCGATACTTCGTACGTGGCAGGGGAGCCCGTAAGTTCCCGATCGCGCAAAAAAGATGATTACATATAATTTTTTACACCAAAGACAGAGAGAGAGAGAGCCAAACAAACAGACGGAGCGGGGTACATCACTGAGCCTGACGAAATCACCACGAGTTATTTGTTTTGTGAGAACCAGCGGCACTTTCAAACGTAAGGCTTCTTCACATACCTGTGATTGCTTATGACCGTGTGCCTTAAGATCTCGTACAACGAAAAAACACACTGGCGTAATGTGTCGGGGAACCGTAGATGAGTTGGCATTTTTTTTTCGCGTACCATTTTTAATCATTTTTGGCTAGAAAAAATTTCGACTAAACGACCACTTCTCACATATAATGTGCACATTTTATGTAGCAAATACCGCAAAACCTTCGCTCCAGGAAAATGCAGTTCCAGGATCATAGAAGCGGCCAGCGTACCAGTGTATTCTCACGTCGCGTGCGAGATCCCATGAACTCGGTCGTAGACAAGTGCGTGAAGGGGCCTTTAAACGACACAATAACTGGGCGAAGAGGCGATACGTGAAACTCTGTCGGCTGTCTCCGTCGAGCTTCCAGCGAGTTCGCGAAAGCTCCGGAAGCGACGACTTTTCCCTGGGCGGCGACGGTCCCCGAACGTCGATGAACGGGAACCGCGTCTGCCCAGAGAGCGAGAGGCTGGGTCACTTGACCCCCCGGTGATCCCATTTGGCTGGACACCTCCCCACGCGCGGCCCACCCCAGCGCCGGTGTTCTCGGGGGCGAAAGCCGCGCCCGTAGCCCATCTAGGCCGAGACAGCTTGACCGACGTTTCGCCGCCGACTCCCGATCTCCCGCTGCGCGGCCCCATCGTTCTCCGTGTTCCTTCTGCCGAGCTCCAGGAAACTTGTAGAAGCAAAGAACGCCATTAGAGAGGATTTTAGTACTTCCACAAGCAATCGTATTATTCTCGTGATTACGTCCAAAAAAATGTATTCGAATGATTACAAAATTACTCCAAGAAGTAATCGATTCCAAGTAACTTGATTACTCGTAATGAGTATAGTACAAATATGCTTGCAACCTGTACAAGAAAAATGAAGACAAACAAAAAAAAAGTTTTTCGTGTTATAAATTAGGTGAGTACAATAACCGAATTCGAGAAGGCTCGAAGTCCCCTTTTGAAGTTCGTTTTGCCCACGTGCGCAGGTTACCTTCGCTCTTTGCTTCCGCCGAAGTCTGACCTCTCGGCCTTTTCCTGCTCGGTGATTGCTGACCGGAGAGCTGACAGTCTATTAGCGTCGGAAAGAAGAGGCGCGGCACGACCGTCGCCCGGAATCTCGCGGCGTGTCGTAGTAGCGCGAGATCGGAGGAGGCGCCTCCTCCCGGTGTCCGACGCGCCTGCATCCTTTTCGCCAGATTGTGTTCTGTGGCCCTGTCCGCCGCGCGACAACGACGATGCCGGCGACAGCGCTGGGGATCGCCTGTCGTCGTCGTCGTCGATGCCTGTCGCTGCCGCCGCCTCGGAACGGGGCACGCCAGGAATGTCGGCGTTGTTTTATATCTCTCGTTCGCCGGTACACGATGAGACAGCGGCTAGCTCGCTGCGGTGCGTATATAAATGACCCGGAGGAGCCCGGTGGCACTTCGTGATGCTTGCGCTATTGCTGCGCCGAATTTCCTCCTCCCTTTTTTTTTTTTATTATTATCTATATTGCGATGCCGCAATAACGCACGAGTAGGGGCGTTGCGGTCGCTGTGGCCCTTTGCTCCTCGCGATACTGTACTAGGTAAGGGCCCATAAACATTTCCAACGGTGTAATGAAACCGAAAACAATCGGCCCCTTAGTGAGCGAGCCGACGGTCAAAATATTTTTTTTTTTTTTTTTTTTTCTGGTGAAAATCGGAAAGCTTGGAAATTATAGACTGTGGCCCTCTGGAAAAGAGCGGGAATTTTGTTTCGAGGCTCGGGTATACAAAGAGACCTACTCGAGATACTTGTCTAAAGATGACAGATGCAGCGGTTTCCAAATTCGCATCTTTTCAGACTGAGAGATTAACTGGCCACGTAAAATGCTCCGGGGTTTGTTCGACTCGGCTAGCAACCCGTGCTCAACTCGGAAATATCTTAGGGAGAGGGGCGTATACATCAGCGGTGCCTTGCGCTTGGTTGGATCGGCGAAGTGACTAAGGCGTTACTTCTCCGCGTCTTTTTCAATCCAGTTAGGGATGCTACTCTTATTAAAAGAGCCGTGAGAGGGAGAGAGATATTTTTGTTTTCTCTCCAAATGTTACAAGCAATATAAACGTAAACTTGAAGGTAAACCTGAGCCTGGGGTAGGAAAAGTAAAACGCCTTTCTGTCTTCCTTTGTGTTTTCCTTTTCCTACGAGACGTTACCTTTTCGTTTTCTGTCTTCCTTTTCCTGCCCCAGTCTCAGGTTTACCATCATGTTCAACGTACACCAGCTCGCCTGCATACTATATTCTCGTTAACATAAACGTGTCCTTATTTTGTGTATGTGTCTGTGTGCAGAAAAAAAAGACGATCTTTTTTTTACGTACTCACAGGTATTCGCGTTTAATTAACATATAGCCAGGTTTTTGTAGCAAGAATCGTCACGCTCGCCGAAGGCCGTTTTTGTTTACAAAAAGTGCGTGTTGCCGACACTCGTCAGCCGGGTCCTGACGGATGGGTTTATTTCGAAAGCACGGATAAAAGGTTTCCTTTTTTTTCCCTTCTTCCTTTTTTAGATTTCGGTACCGAACTAACATTACTTTCATTTCTGTATACAATCTACTTCGGCGACGGCGAAGGACGTTCCGCCGGCATTCGGAAAACGAAGCCATACGCTTTTTGTTTACAGCTTCTCTCCTCTCCCGTCATTGGATGCAGTCGATGGATTATATTGCTTTTAATTCGGTTTCCATTTCTCCTACGAACTCTCTGCGTCACTCCGTTTATTTTGAGGCGCGTGTTTTTCTGTGTCTGTTGGTTGATCTGTCGATACTTGGCGAGCTTTCACGAGGCGCGAACGGGGAGCGTTGCATTTCGACGGTCTCGATACGGAGTCGTAGCGTGGCTCGTTTTGCGCTCTTGGAACGGCGTCGGTTCGTAATGGCATCTCGCTCTGAATGCGAAACTGCCGGCTTTTTACGTCGGAGGGAGAACAAACGAAAGAATGGAAGCGTATTATGGGATCGGAAACCGAAGAAAACCTTTTTATTCGATACTTTGTATATCGGAAACTCCCCTTCTCAATCACTAACAAACAAAAAAAAAAAAAAAAAAAAGAAACAAAGAAAAAAAAAGAAGAGAAGAAAAAGCACGCAAACACACACAAACGGAGGAACGGAGGCATTCATTCTGCTTTGGATGAGATTTTCGGTAATGAGCTGGCAACTGTAAGCATTCTTCGGCTTGTATGTATGTCAGCTGCAGCTCCGGGAATAATCCTGCTCTACTCGCATGCTGTCCACACTGTGAGCGAGCTAACACAGTAAATCGGTCGTGGTAGGCATTTTTTTAGTCGCACGCGTGACTGCGTATAAAATGTGCACCTCTCATCTTTTTCCGCGAATGTGCTATGTCAAGGGTTAAGCGCTTTCAGGGTGTTTTTTTTCTTTTTTTCGATTTTCGTTTTGTTTTTTGTTCTGTTTGTTGCTTTGTTCGGTTTATGGTCTATTCAGTTGAAACTGAATGCTAGGACACATGTGGCAGAAGCCACCTGAAAATCGGAACTTCCAGAAAATATATTTACGCGATGTTCCGTAAAGCGAACAATGTACTCGAATATTTGCGTATACGTAAATAGCAGTGGTGGAACTGACAAGTGGTGATTTTTCCAGCAGCCCTTGTAGCGGGGAAAAAACAGCTTTTGGAGCAGGCATTCTCACTTTTGGAGCTCACAATTTTGAGCCTTTATGTCAAACGAATTGTATACAATCTCTTTGAAAGTAACCGCATGTGGAAAAAAAAAAACTGCAGTTGTTGGAGTGTCGGGAGACAATTAAAGTGTCGTATTTGCAGGGTACCTGGCCGCTAGGTATTTATTTATTAATTGAACAATCATGCGCGGGTAATTTTGCGGATGTCTCAATGAATTTATTAGGAATACCGATGGTGTCAGTGGCGTACCAACTTGCTTTTGAGTGGGGGGCAAGCTAGACCCCCCCCCCCCCCCCCCCCCCCCCCCCCCCCCCCCCCCCCCAAGGGGCCGGGGGGCGGTGCCCTCGGTATCCCTTGGGCGCCGCCGGCCAGTGTTTGCCCTGCCCAGTGGCGGCTATTTCAAGCCGGGGGGAGGGGGAGGGGGGGGAGGGGGGGAGGG